>NW_024080676.1:1135148-1185179 GCF_003009895.1 Hyaena hyaena | reverse complement strand
ACAGCGTGAGGAGGGGAGGGTCAGAGAGAGAGGGAGACACAGAATCCGAAGCAGCCTCCAGGCTCTGAGCTAGCTGTCAGCACAGAGCCCGACGCGGGGCTCGAACCCAGGAACCGTGAGGTCATAATCTGAGCCGAAGTCGGACGCTCAACCGACTGAACCACCCAAGTGCCCTTGAATTGTTTATTTTTAAATGGTTAACTTTAGGGGCACCTGGGTGGCTCAGTAGGTTAGGCGTCCGACTTCGGCTCAGATCATGACCTCACAGTTCGTGGGTTCAAGCCCCGCGTTGGGCTCTGTGCTGACAGCTAGCTCAGAGCCTGGAGCCTGCTTCGGATTCTGTGTCTCCCTCTCTCTCTGACCCTCCCCTCCTCACGCTGTCTCTCACTCTCTCAGAAATAAATAAAAACATTTTAAAAAATTTTTAATAAATTAGAAATAAAATAAAATGGTTAACTTTAGGGGCACCTGGGTGGCACAGCTTAAGTGTGCAACTGGGCTCTACACTAACAGCACAGAGCCTGGTTGGGATTCTCTCTCTGTCTCCCTCTCTCTCTGCCCCTCCCTCACTCATCAGTTCTCTCTCAAAATGAATAATAAAATAAAACCTAAAAAATTCAAATGGTTATTAACTTTGTTAAATGAATTTCATCTCAATAAACAAAAATTTTGTTAATGAGTATGAATTATAGCTAGAAAATATTTACCTTTTCTGTGAACATTAATAAAGACTTGAAAAAATGGAAAAACATAAGCCTCCAATAAATTCACTACTGTTTTAATCTAAGGTTTTGCCTAATACAAACGCTGAACTAGTATAATTTAAAATATAGATGGACCGGAAGGCAGGACACATGCTCCTCTGTGTCAGGTGATTCAGACAGTGAAACACTTAAAGCTTCCTAAGTTCTATGCTTCTTAAATTGGGTGCTTTGTACATTCTGAGCCCTTTTATCTGTGGTACAAAAGTCATGAATGGGAAGACCCAGATATGGTAGAATCTGATGTGAAGCCCAATGCTTTCATTTTCTTTTCATTTTAGAGAGACAGAGAGAACATGCGGGGGGGGGGGGGGGGGGGGGGGGGGGGGGGGGGGGAGGCGGCAGAGGGAGACAGAGAATCTTAAGCAGGCTCTAATGGGAAAGCCTGATGCACAATTCCGATCCTGAAACCCTGAGATGATGACTTGAGCTGAAATCAAGAGTCGGACACTCAACCAACTGAGCCACCAGGTGCCCCATGGCCAGTTCTTTATTCATGAAGCCAGCCCACACCTCGGAAGGAGGAAGAAGTTGATTACCTCTAAGGATGAGCAGAAGCTCTCAGCCTTGTGCTGCAGAAAGCAAATTCTAGTCCTCAAACTCAGTTACAGATATATAAAATACAAAAACTAAATTGTAAGGACATTATACGTAATCCAAAAGCCAACATATTATTAGACATTTAATATAGTAAAAAGGCCAAAACGGATTACAGAATAAATGGAATATTTGGTTAGATATTTCACAGAAAATTTTTATTCGGTTCTTCACTTCATATGTGGGGCAAAAGAAATTCCAGGGAGATTAAGAGTTACATGTAGAGGGGCGCCTGGGTGGCTCAGTTGGTTAAGCGTCAGACTTTGGCTCAGGTCATGATCTGAGGTTTGTGAGGTTAAGCCCCACGTTGGGCTCAGTGCTGACAGCTCAGAGCCTGGAGGCTCCTTCAGATTTTGTGTCTCTCCCTCTCTGCCCCTCCCATGCTCATGCTCTGTCTCTCAATAATAAATAAAAACATTAAATTTTTTTTAAAAAAGTTACATGTAGAGAGAAGGAGCATGGGGGAGAAGGGAGAGTCTTAGGGACAGTTTTTAAGTCAGGTAAATGCTCATTTGCTCTCTCAACGAGGAAAGACTTTCTAAGCTTAAGAGAAATAAAGGAAATTATTGCTACATTTGACTACATAAAATTTCTCACATAAAAGTTAGAAGCACCTTTTTTAGAAACTAAGAGATATTTCTTTCTTTTTTTAAAAATGTTTATTTATTTTTGAGACAGAGAGAGACAGAGCTTGAGGCAGGGAGGGGCAGAGAGAGAGAGACATAGAATCTGAAGCAGGCTCTAGGCTCTGAGCTGTCAGCACATAGCCCAATGCGGGACTCGAACCCACAAACTGTGAGATCATGACCTGAGCCCAGTCGGCTTAACTGACTGAGCCACCCAGGCGCCCCAAGAGATATTTCTGTAATAAATAAAACAAAAAGTCATGTCCTCCAACATAAAGAATACAAATAAACCCATACAAAAAGGACTGAGGCATGAAACGTAATATGCTAAAGAAAAAAAGAAATAGCATATAAAATAATTTAATTTTTGATTTAAAAAATTAAACATAAAATTAAAATATATCAGTCCCCTCCTATACCATTAAAAAAGATTACATAGGGGGCACCTGGGTGGCTTAGTCGGTTAAGCGTCCGACTTTCGAATAGGTCATGATCTCGCGGTTCGTGGGTTCGAGCCCCGCGTCGGGCTCTGTGCTGACTGCCAGCTCAGAGCCTGGAGCCTGTTTCAGAGTCTGTGACTCCCTCTCTCTCTGACCCTCCCCTGCTCACGCTGTCTCTCTCTCTCTCTCCTAGAAATAAAAAACATTAAAAAAATTTAAAAAAAAAAAAAAGAAAGATTACATAGATAAGCTACCCCACTGGTGAAGGTATGGTGAAAAGAGGCTTGTTCTCTACTGACATAAACAAATAGAACTTTCCCAGTACTTTTACAATATTTCTCAAATATTCATCATTTCGGCTCAATAAATCGTTTTCTATGAATGTACTCTAGAAAGAATGAAATTGAAATGGAGGTAAATTGTGCTCATTTTAGAAAAGTTAAAACAACAAAGCAATGTCATACAAGCCAACGATAAAAGAATTCAGCAATTAAGCAATTATCTCATTACATACATTATGCAATCATTAACACGATATTTCTAAAAGAAAATATTTATATGTAAAAAATATTTTACAGGGATACCTGGCTGGCTCAGTAGTAGAGCATGCAACTCTTAATCTCAGGGTCATGAGTTCAAGCCCCAAATTGGGCATCGAGTTCAATAAAAACCCAAATAAATAAGATATTTTACTCTTTTAAATTTTTTAATGTATTATTTATTTCTGAGAGAGAGAGAGCATGAGCAGGGGAGGGTCAGATAGAGAAGAAGATACAGAATCTGAAACAGGCTCCAGGCTCTGAGCTGGCGGTCAGCACAGAGCCCGACGTGGGGCTCGAACCCATGAACTGTGAGATCATGACCTGAGCCAAAGTGGGACGCTTAATGACGGAGCCACACAGGCACCTCTAAATAAAATATTTTTTTTAATTTTTTAAATGTTTTATTCATTTCTGAGAGAGTGACAGCATGAGCAGGTGAGGGTCAGAGAGAGAGAGAGAGAGAGAGAGAGACACAGAATCTGAAACAGGCTCCAGGCTCTCAGCTAGCTGTCAGCCCAGAGCCCGACGTGGGGCTCGAACCCATGAACCATGAGATCATGACCTGAGCTGAAGTCAGATGCTCAACCGACTGAGCCACCCAGGTGCCCCATAAATAAAGTATTTTAAACACAGACAACAAGATTGCATGTTCAATATACTCTTAATTATGATAAAACATAAGGAGTGAATTGGCCATACCTATCTAGGTACATATCACTTAATCCAGTAATTCCAATTCCAGGAATTTGTCCTCGATGTGCTAGAGCAGAAGTGACATGTACACATGATATTTATCGAAGCACTGTTTGTAATACCAAAAGGCTGCAAACAACCTAAATGTACATCAAATGAGTTAGGATTCAGATGTGAAAGGGAATACAATCCAGCAGGGTTGGGAAGGAGGTGAAGAAAGAGAGGAGAGAAAAGGAGAGGAGAGGAGAGAGGAGAAGAGAGGAGAGGCAAGGAGGAAGGGGAGCTCTATCTATACTGATATGGGACAGTCTTCAAAATCTGGGACGCTGGGGCACATAGGTGACTCAGTTGAGTGTCCAACTTTGGCTCAGATCATGATCTCATCATTTTAGCATCAGGCTCCACACTGTTGTGCAGAGCCTGCTTGGGATCCTCGCTCTCTCTAATCACTCTGACCCTCCCCTGTTTGTGCTTACCCTCTCTCTCAAAACAAATTCAAAAAAATGTTTTTTAATTAACACATCGTTTTAAAAAAAATCCACTGCTAAGTGAAAAAGGCAAGATAGAGAAAAGAATGCATAGTACATTATGATTTGCATTGAGGCAAAAGAGGAGATAATCAAAACTGTCCTGGCATATATGTAGATCATCACTGGAACACTACCAAGGAAGTCACTAAGAGATCATCTCTGATGGTGAACTCTATGGCTGAGGTAGGGAGAGAAGGGCAGGAGAGACATGTACTTTTTACTATGTTACTCTCTGTACTATTTTTACTTTTAGCCATTTTTTTAACCATTCAAAAACAACTTTAAAATGAAAAAAGTTATAATTTAAAATTATTATACATTTAAACATGTGGAGAAAACAAAACAGGAAATATCCTTAACTTTCTATACAGTTGAATCCCTAAATTGGTGGGACTATAGGGGATTATTGTTATCTTCAATATACTTTATTTTTCAAATAATTCACACTGAGAATATACAGTTTTCATAACCAAGACAGACAGACAGACAGATAAATACATAGACAGACAGACAGATATAAAAAAATCAGGTCCTGGTGCAGCCCACTGAAGCCTATTTAATCCATAGGTAACTGAAATAGCCCTTATCTACAAGGCAGAGAGTAGAAAACAAACTGTTAATAATTGTAGTAACGAAAACAGAAAACAAAATTGAATAACCACTCCTCTTAGATAATGGTAAAAGAGGTCTATGAAGATTCTAAGGCATTTGGGGGTACTTTCCCTAATTTTCATTTCAAGAATTATCATTTTTCTTTCCTGTGAAGAGGTATTTTCAATAATCTAATCAGACACTCCTCAACTTTACTTGGACGATTTTTTTAGCTCCAACTAAAACAAAAGAATGAGAAAAAGGAGTGGAGGAAGGAAGATCAGGGTCAAAGGAGCAAGAGGAGGAAGGAAGAGAGCTGGCCAACCACAGACCTCCATAAGGTGGGCAGAGTGACCCGGATAAAACCAGGTGAGGTGGACAGAGGCACAGCCTAGGAAAGGGAAAGATTACAGCTCTAGGTATGGGATACAAGATAACTTCATTGGCTTGGGACATTTTTTTTTTAATGTTTATTTTGAGAGAGAGAGAGTGCGTGTGAGTGATACAGAGATAGAAAAAGGGGGATAGATGACCCAAAGCAGCCTCTGTGCTGACAGTGGAGAGCCCAATGCGGGGCTCGAGCTCACAAACCGTGAGATCACGACCTGAGCTGAAGTTGGATGCCTAACCAACTGAGCCACCTATGCACCACCATCCCCACCCCAGACACTTTGATTATTCTTTTTTTTTTTTAAGTGTTTATTTCTTCATTTTGAGAGGGACAGAGACAGCAGAAGAGGGGGAGGGGCAGAGAGAGAGGAAGAGAGAGGTTCTCAAGCAGGCTCCTCACTGTCAGTGCAGAGCCCCACATGGCCTCAAACTCATGTAACTGCGAGATCATGACCTGAGCTGAAACCAAGAGTCTGATGCTTAACCAACTGAGCCACCCAGGCACGCCTGATTACCTAACCACACTATGTTGCAGGAATGAAGTGGGCACACGAGGTCAAAGATGAAAATGAGAAAGAAGAGGGCATTGGTGGGGCAATTCTAAAATCAGGACTGCCTTAGTTGGTTATTGAGAACTCTGGAATGTCCATGTGTCATTAAATATTTTGCTGTGGACTGTTTGGTTAAGAGCTTTTATAAAGCCTAACTCAGGAACTGAAACAGAATGAAGCCATTACACAGCAAAAAATCATACTTGTGCTTGCAATAGGAATGGGTTTGTCTTTACTTTTTAATCTTTTAAAATATTTATTTATTTTTGAGATAGAGAGAACATGCACACAAGCAGGGGAGAGACAGAGAGTGAGGGAGAGAGAGAATCCCAAGAAGACTCCATGCTCAGCACAGAGCCCTACACGGGGTTTGATCTCACTACCACGAAATCACGATGTGAGCCCAGATGAAGAGTCAGATGCTCAACTGAATGAGCCACCCAGGTGCCCCTAGGTTTGTCTTTAAGTATTGGAAATCCAGGGCGCCTGGGTGGCTCAGTCCATTGGGTGTCTGACTTCAGCTCAGGTCATGATCTCATGGTTTGTGGGTTCAAGCCCCGCGTCAGGCTCTGTGCTAACAGCTAGTTCAGAGCCTGGAGCCTGCTTCAGATTCTTGTGTCTCTCTCTCTCTGACCCTCCCTTGCTCACACTGTCTCTCTCTCTCATAAATAAATAAAACATTTAAAAAAATATTGGAAATCCAAAGTACGTTTTTGCCTGTGATCTTTAAAGTCATGCTACCATGTCTCATTCAAAAAAAAATTTTTTTGGGGTGGTATCAATCTGTGTTTATTGAATAACCTACATCCAGGACACAGTGAATGATTCCATATCAAGGAGGCCATCGGTGTATCCCCTTCTCCGTGAAAAACCACCCCCTCCCACCCCAGAACAGTAATGCGAAAAGGCACGGTATATACACATGACACAGGGGCTGGCTCACCCAGTGGGCAGGGCCAGGACTTACAGTGGGGGGCGGGGGGGGCAGCAGAGAAAGAAAGCGGGTAAGGTCCAAGCGGAGCCATTCCAGCCTGTACTCACATGGGGGGAGGGGAGCTGCCCATTCTCTATCCCAGCTAGCCTGAGGCCTGAGAACACAGGCAGGAAGGGAGGGAAGGAGGCCCCTCTCGGCCTCCCAGCTGGTTCTGGGATCCTCAAATTTATATCCCCAGTACCTCTCAGGGTCCCTGGCACATAGTAGGTACTCCATAAATGTTTGTTGAGTGAATGGTTGAATTAATTTAATAATTTGATGGAAGAATTCTAATCAACATTTGAGTTCATTTAAATACTCTATTATTTGGATGGACAGCCTGGGTATTACTAGGAATACTTTACCTGAGAACACTTCCCTGGGGTGAGCTATTATAGGCTTTAACAGAGACTAAGCCTTGACTCACCCCTGGAACTGACAGCAAGTAGAAGAGGCAGCCCAGCTGAGGAATTTGTCAGAGGGCCCACAAAATGAGAGATTCCTTGTACCCCTCATCACCTCAAATGCATAAACACTGAAATGTAGGAGATTAATATATTCTTTAGAAAGACAGAGAACAGGTGTGCCTGGGTGACTAAATCAGCTGAGCGTCCAATCTTGATTTTGGCTCAGGTCATGATCTCACCATCAAGGGTTCGAGCCCAGGGTTGGGTATGGAGCCTGCTTAAGATTCTCTCTCACCCTCTCTGCCCCTCCCCCACTCACACAAGCTAAACATAGCTGAGCCACCCAGATATCCCAACAAGAATTTTTTTAATGTTTTATTTATTTCTGAGAGAGAGGGAGAGACAGCGTGAGCTGGGGAGGGTCAGAGAGAGAGGGAGGCACAGAATCTGAAACAGGCTCCCGGCTCTGAGCTAGCTGTCAGCACAGAGCCCAACATGGAGCCCAAACCCACAAACCGTGAGATCATGATGTGAGCAGAAGTCGGACGCCCAACTGACTGAGTCACCCAGACGCCCCCCCAAGAATTTTTTAAATTGAATCTTCATTAATGTAAAAAGTAGGTAGTAGCTTAGCTGCTGATATTCACAGTTCTCCTGATATGTGATGGGCTATAGTCATTTGTTTCTTGACAATGCACCCTGGTCTTTCTGCCTTATCTCCTGTGCACCTAGGAGTCTTTGATTTACAGGGGCACCTGGGTGGCTTAGTCGGTTAAGCGTCTGACTTTCGCTTAGGTCATGATCTTGCGGTTTGTGGGTTCGAGCCCCGCGTCGGGCTCTGTGCTGACTGCCAGCTCAGAGCCTGGAGCCAATTTCAGAGTCTGTATCTCCCTCTCTCTCTGACCCTCCCCTGCTCACGCTGTCTCTCTCTCTCCTAGAAAAAAAAAAAAATTTACATATGGATCATAGCTTTTGAACAATAAGTGCCTGGTTATAATACGTGAACGGTGATATTGTTTTAAAATGTGTGTAAATTTTGGGGCGCCTGGGTGGCTTAGTCGGTTAAGCGTCTGACTTTCGCTTTGGTCATGATCTTGCGGTTTTTGGGTTCGAGCCCCGCGTCTGGCTCTGTGCTGACTGCCAGCTCAGAGCCTGGAGCCTGTTTCAGAGTCTGTTTCTCCCTCTCTCTCTGACCCTCCCCTGCTCACGCTGTCTCTCTCTCTCTCCTAGAAATAAATAAAACATTAAAAAAAAATTTTTTTTAATGTGTGTAAATTTTGCAATACAGTTTTTATGTTCAGATGGATTATTTAAAGTCGGATGAAAATTCATACAACAAAATACTACAGAGCAGTTGGAACAAACAAATAACATCGCACAATAACATGGATGAATTTTACCAACAAAAAAGTAAACTAAAGAAGCCAGAGACAGAAGAGAACACATGATAGGATTTTATTTATGTAAAGTTCAAAAATCAGCAAATGAATCTATGCTGTTTAGAACAGGGGCGCCTGCGTGGCTCAGTCGGTTAAGTATGTGACTTCAGCTCAGGTCGTGACCTTGCAGTTTGTGAGTTCAAGCCCCACACTGGGCTCACTGGGCTGTCAGCACGGAGCCCACTTCGGAGCCTCTGTCTCTCTCTCCCCCGCCCACGCATGTGCTGTGACTTGCGTAAGCTCTCTCTCTCTCTTTTCTCTCTCTCAAAAATAAACAAACATTAAAAAAATCCAAAAAAAAAGAATCAGTGTGGTGGTTTTTCTTGGAGCGGCCATGGGGACAGTGACCCATTGACTGCTGGAGATCCAGCAGTTCCATGTTCTATGCCATCATGTGGATTCCAGTTCCATGGGGCATTCATTTGTGACCATACACCGATGACTGGGAGCTTTGTTATATGTAAGTTATACTTTAACAGGCAGGCCCCTTAAAAATAAAAATAAGAATAAAATGACACTATTTTAAAGAACCAATTTCATTTGTTAAAAATATGTATTTTTACAAACACGACACTTCAAAGAACTTTCTGAAAAGGAAACACCACACAAATGTAGATAGATTTTAGGGTCTCAGATTCAAACAGGACGGTTGATACTGCATAATGGCTAAGATTCAGAACAATATATTCAAGAAATTGCAGGCTTAAATTCCCTGGTTACCACCAGCATTGTGCTTTTCTTAATGCCTGAAATGCCCACCTAAACAAGGGGCAGCTGCTTCAGGCAAAATGGTATTTGGGTGATTTTAAAGACCTTAATGAGGTCAGGTAATTGCCTGGCAAAGCTAAAAATTTTACCTTCAATTAACTAATCAACAGCACCATACATCATCATAACTATCTCACTGCCTTCCACCTACCTACTATCGAGTCAATATACGGGAGGCAGGTGTCTAAGAAACCACTTCCTCTGGACGTCTGAGCCTGCACTCAGGGGCCATTTTTTAAACATTTATTGAATAAGTTGGGTCTAATTTACAATTAATGGAAAGTCTGTAGTAATGCAGACTCCATAAGCAGCTAAGGAAGGCTAAAACTCTGAACTGGAGTGTGAAGCAAACACATTTTATATTCCTTCTACAATTGTTTATTTGCAATTCATGGAATACTTTAAAAGATCATTGAAAACATTTGGGTTTTCCTGCTTCCATTTGCTAAGTGGATGATGTCAATAAAAATCGTAGTAATAACCACAAATGGTGTCATCTTTTTTCAGTAAAATAGGTATAGTTTAAATAAAACGCTTGATTGAAATTGAGAAGTGTGAATTTGAAATTGAACAAAACTGCCAAATCTGAAGGGAAAAAGAACCAATATAAACCCACAAAAGCACTTCCTCTTAACATTCATGTCAGTAAAAAGAGGGGGAAGAACATCTTCTTTTAGTGCTTGTAGCCATAAATAGACCTCCTGTCCCCCACCCCCACCCCCCTTCCCCAAGCCCAGCAGACTGCAGCCCCTACGATGCTTTCTGCTGTGCTCCTGGAACCATCCAGGAGAAGCTGTGTTTCCATGGCCAAAGATCAGGAAATATAACAAGAATGCATGGCTTGGAGAGGGAGAGAAATGTCTCTCATCTCCAGTGGGGAAGGCACACGGTTTGCACTCTCATTCTGCAGTACAACATTTATTGAAAGCTTATCACATGCCCAACATAGTGCTGGATGCAACGGACACCACAGTAAACCACTGCACTGCTTATGTATTCAGAAGCTTGTGGAACATTCATCAGTTAGTCAGACAAGAATAAATGTAACAACACTAAACACTGCATACAATACGATCACCAAACAACATGGACCAATGACAGCCTTTTTTTTTTTTTTTTTTAACACCTTGAAAAGTATAAAGCATATTTTATAATGCTCATTTCCCCAGAAAACTGGACCACTGCTCCAGTTTATTGATTTCCTAGTGTAACAGAGTAATGTACAACACAGACAGAAACTGCCTATCTTCTATATTGTATGGTAACCCCTTCCCAATTTAATGCCAGGCTTGAATTAAGGCAAAAAGATTATATACAAAATGAACAGAAATCCCCAATGCTCTTTTTATAGCTAGAATTATGCCTATTTGATACATCCTCAAGAGCACAAGAGATTAAACAAGGAAGTTCACATTACAACGTTGACTGGTATAGTAACTGATGTTTGGGACTTAACTGTTTAGTGACAGTTTCCTTATCTGGAAAATGGGAAACTAACAGTATCTACCTCATAGAATTTTTGTGAGGATTAAATGATACAAAGCATGTGAAGAACTTATATAATGTTAAAATGTTAATACATAGGAAATGCTCAATATATGGTCATTTGTTCATGTAATGCATACTTGTGGAGTATCTGTTACGTGTCAGGCTGGAGAGATATATATAGCAGTAGACAAAACAGATATTCCTACCCTCATGGCATTAACATTTCAACGAGGAAAAATAAATAATAAATAAGATTATATTCAATTATAATAAGTGAAATATAGAAAAGCAAACTGCGGAGGGGGATGGGGAAGAGGGTTGTGATTTTAAACAGGATGGCTAGGGAAGTCCCAGCCTGAGGGAGGTGAGGGAGCCTGCCATGAGAATGTCTGTCTGGGAGAAGAGAATTCCAGAGAGGGGAAACTGCAAACCTGAAAGTGAAGAGATCTATGTGACTGGAGGGGGAAGAATACCAGTCCATAATTCCTTCTCCAAAATTCTGGAACCAAAAACCTCTGAAGATTCTAGTCGTACTTTTTTTTTTTTTTTTTTTAATTTTATTTTTGAGAGAGACAGAGACAGCGTGAGCAGGGGAGGGTCAGAGAGAGAGGGAAACACAGAATCCGAAGCAGCTCCAGGCTCTGAGCTGCCAGCACAGAGCCCGACGCAGGGCTCGAACCCACGAACCTGAGCCGAAGTCGGACGCTTAACCGTCTAGTCGTACTTCTATCCCACCCTCTCTCACCTCCAGGTCCACCAACATGACCATGTCTCTCCCTGGAACAGTATTCCATCTCCTTTTCTCTGCCAGGAGCCCCTGGAAGCTCTGCCATGACACTTTGTGCCTGAAACTCTTAGCAGCATCTCTCGGTCACCTCCACCACACCCCAGGGCTATTAAGTGCTTGACTCCTACATAGACAACTAGTATTACTCTTCTACTATTGCTTTCAGTATTATTGCTTATCCTGGTCCAATAAGAATGGAAAAAAAAAAAAAAAAGCTAAAGAACTGTCCTTGGGGGCGCCTGGGTGGCTTAGTCGGTTAAGCGTCCGACTTTCGCTTGGGTCGTGATCTCGCGGTTCGTGGGTTCGAGCCCCGCATCGGGCTCTGTGCTGACTGCCAGTTCAGAGCCTGGAGCCTGTTTCAGAGTCTGTGATTCCCTCTCTCTCTGACCCTCCCCTGCTCATGCTGTCTCTCTCTCTCTCTCCTAGAAATAAATAAAACATTTAAAAAAAAAAAAAAAAAAAAAAATAAAGAACTGTCCTTGGAGGGGTGAGAGCAGTGTATTAAGACTCCAACAACATCTTTCTCAAAGGTAGGATTTCCACCCGACAGCTGAGCTTTTCCATATGTTTGAAGAAAATCTTGGCTGCAATTACGACATATAAAGAGTTTTTTATTCTTTTTTTCAATTTTTTAAAATTTATTTTTACTTTTTTTTTTTTAACATTCATTTATTTTGAGAGACAGACAAGACAGACAGAGCGTGAGCAGGGGAGGTCAGAGAGAGAAAGACGGAGACACAGAATCTGAAGCAGGCTCCAGGCTCCAAGCTGCCAGCCCAGAGCCTGACGCGGGGCTCAAACTCACAGACCGTGAGATCATGACCTGAGCTGAAGTTAGTGCTTAACCAACTGTGCCACCTAGGTGCCCCTTTTAAATTTATTTTTGAGAGACAGAGCACAAGCGAGGGAGGGGCAGAGAGCAAGGGAGACACAGAATCAGAAACAGGCTCCCAGGCTCTGAGCTGTCAGGACAGAGCTCAATGCTGGGCTTGAACCTGTGAAGTGCAAGATCATGACCTGAGCCGAAGTCTGATGCTCAACCAACTGAGCCACCCAGGCACCCGAGAATTTTTTTATTCTTAATCGAGAAATAAAGTGAACAAGGAAGAGAAATGGGGGGGGAGGGGGTTGTTGATGGAGTGGAGAAGAGAAGAAGTAGAGAGGAAAGATGAAGGGCATAATTAAACTATAAAAGAAAAATATAAACAAGTTTCATGGAGAAACTCAACAGGTACTTCTCTTCCTATAAGTATCTTGGGGGGAAAAGGAGGATACCATTAACTTTTTCCTGTAGTTGTATTTGGAAAGTGATTTTTAAATATTTTAAAAATATTTAAACATTTAAGATTTTGAATGATACCAAACTTCCCTTTCAAATTAGAAAAAAAAATCTAATGGTTAGAAAATATGCCTTAAAAATTGTTTTTTAATGAGAAGCTGTCTCATTGCTTTCATCTACAAAATCACTTGAAATTGGCAGTGACTTTTTCTTTCTTTCTTTTTAAGTAACTACGCGTTAAAGGGTTCAGTCACCTCGAGGTTTTCGACCGCAGGATGCTCCAAAGTCAAGATCCTCCGTAGACAGGAAATGCCTTTGCCAGCTCCAAGGTCTCCTCCCAGCAGCCCTCTCCATTGTCTGCATAGATTTATGCACATCCGACTGAAGAGGTTTACCGCCTGCTGCAGAGAGAATCAAAAAGCCACCTTAAAAGCTGGGAGTCAGTGAGGGCTTTCTAGTTTTACTAGTTAACATTGGTGCCCACTATGTGCCAGGTATGCCGCTTCCTCTCACATATGCCCACCTCTCTAGGAACTGGGGCTGAGAATTCACGTTTCCCAAGGTCCCCAACCAGCAAGGAGGCAGGTGTAGGAGGCTGGTCAGCTATACTTCCAGCCCTGCTCTTATCCACAATGATATTCCTGCCATGGGGTCTCCACAGTCAGATCTGAAGGGGTGGCTGGTATTCTGAAGGCCTTGGATCTATTTTGGTGGGTGGTAGGAATCTCCAAAGTGCTTGTTATATGGATTCAACACCACCACCAAAAAATGTATCAAGGGACTGAAATTCGATTAGACAAGTACAGAGTCCAGCTGGAATTTCATGAAACTCAAAATGAGGAAAAGGAAATGTGGGTACAACATCTGATTATTTTTACTACAAGTTACCAAACTCCTAACCATTTAGAAGTATCCTGGGTAACTGTTTGTTTCTCCACCTTCTATCTCATATTAGGAGTCACAAAAGTCTTACCTCCAATCACAGATTTAAAGGATCACTGATATTAGATTTTAAAGAAAAATCAAAAGAGTGAGCTTTTGAATTCATGTCATCTTCCACAAGGCAGTATAACTGGAATGGGAATTTTGGTAAGGACAGTCTGTCCCCAACAAAATGCACTTCCCCCAAGTCCAAATATATTTTCTTGAATCTCTGCCCTGCCTCCAACTAAAATGAATATTCACAGCAATGAAACCACCACACACAAAAAAAAAAAAGTTGTCAGAAATGTTGAAAGAGAATAGGTACTTTCACTATCAGAGATGGTTTCCTCTTTTCCCACAAGATGTTTTATCAGCTTTCACCCTGAGAAAACCATAAAAAGTAAGAAAAAGTAACCTTATGCAATAGTTTTCTAAATAAAATACTACACAGCAGGCTAGTCATCCCTAAAAGTGATGTTGTTTAAAGAGTCAAAGTACATCATCCAACAAAATCAATATCCTATTAAGTTAGAAAGGGTTCTGAATATCAAAGACCAACGAACTGAATAACTTAAAGTATAAGTACATGACCCAGGGGATTAATCACACACTGTCATGGTGAAATTAGGGCAATTCTTCCAATCATTAACGTTTTGCTTACAAAAATGTGCTTTTCTGTTTGTCTTTCTGCTAAATGATAACCGTTTTCAAGTTGAATCTCCTGATAAAAAGAGTTAAAAACAAGACAGGAGTTGTGCTGTAAAGGTCATACATGCTGCTTCAACATGAAATAGCCAAAAGACAAACAAATGAAAAATGCCTGGATTGTAGGAAGAATTTGTAAATATTCATTGGCAATCTTCAATGGGGCATTTTGAAAACAGCTAATGCCAACCTGTGTCCTGAGAATACTGTACTTCTCCCGGTGAACATGTTCTTGATTCTTAAGAATATGTCTAGATTCAGAAGTGCCTGGGTGGCTCAGTCAGTTAAGCGTCTGACTTCAATTCAGGTCATGATCTCAGTTTGTGGGTTTGAGCCCCATATCAGGCTCTCTGCTGGTAGCACTGAGCCTGCTTAGGATTCTCTCTCTCTGCCCCTCCCCAGCTTGTGCTCTCTTTCTCTCTCTCTCAAAAATAAATAAGCATTTTTTTTTAAAAAAAAGAATATGTTTAGATTCAGAACATAAGCAACTTGAAGAGGGTTGGAAATAGCTTTAAACTGGAAAACATTCTGGTTTCAAGAACTGTCTAGTTTAAAACAAGAGTTCACCCTTCAACTTTTCTAGTGCCAGTCAATACATAAGTCTGTATTTCTCTGCTTGATCATCATGATACAGTTATTCCCAAGAATAAACATTAACCAGAGATTATCTCCAGAGGCGAAACACACACAAACTGATTTCAGGATTGCTTTAATTCAATATAAGGCCCACAAGCCTCCCATTTTCCAAAACTCTGATACTGACAGTCCCTTTTTCAAATGAGATTGATTATGACCCTTGAAACCTATATGTAACCTGTCATGCAGGGTCTGGGAGTTTGGAGCCTGCAGATGATGGGAAGGGAGACTTTCCAACTGGAGATCTACTTTGGACCCCAACAATGAGAAAACACAGAGAACAAGGGGAACAATAAAGATAAAGAGCTTGAAGTGACTTGGGAATTGGAGGGGCTGGAAAGGATCACATGGATCAACTGAACCATCCTCATTCCACAGATGAGAGAACAGAGGCCAAGAATTAAAATTCCAACCCAAATTATTAAACTTCCAGGCCTATTCACACCTCTCTGCTTAAGAACCTGGTAGTAATTTTCTCAGAAATGTAAATTCACAGGCAATTCCAGGAGCCTTCCTGAAATCTAAGGAGGTAGAATGTGACAATTTGCTAAAAGCCATAACCTTTTCACTCTGTCTTCACCTGACGCTCACGTCTGGGGAATCATAGCCCTGGTTGGCCATGCCAGGGGCGTAGTCATTCCTTAAGGTGTCCTCAGTCATGACGCAACCAACTCCACAAACAAGGAGAGGCCTGTGTGAAGGCACAGGCTAGAAGAGGTTTCTGGGCCTCTCCCTCAACAGGCCTGGAATTTTCCTGGAATGTCAGGGACCTGACAGCTCAGGTAGGCAAGCAGCTGGATGCAATCCCGGGGCCAGTCACAAACCGCAGGCCACCCCTCCTCTCAGCCCCACATCAGGGTACTTCCGTTTCCCCCATCTCACAGTACCCATTTCTCAGCCCTGCGACCTCCCCTCAGCCATCAGACTCTTGCTCCCACCGGCCCAGACGGCCCCTTCTTTTTCCCTTCCTTCCAGTCGTCCCCACCTCCTGCTCTCACAATGGCAGGGGTTACTGGGAGAAGGGAAGCAGATGAGAAAGGAGTGGCGGAGAATGTGGACCCCACCCGCTTCTACACTTTAGAAAAGTGGTCTTTTTTTTTTTTTAATGTTTTTTTTTTATTTATTTCTAGGGGGGAGAGAGAGAGAGAGAGAGAGAGAGAGAGAGACAGCGTGAGCAGGGTAGGGTCAAAGAGAGGGAGACACAGACTCTGCAACAGGCTCCAGGCTCTGAGCTGGCAGTCAGCACAGAGCCCGACGCGGGGCTCGAACCCACGAACCGTGAGATCATGACCTAAGCGAAAGTTAGACGCTTAACCGACGAAGCCACCCAGGCGCCCCGAAAAGTGGTTCTTAAAGCTGAGTACTCGGGCCAGCAGCTTTGACACCACCTGAGCACTGGTTGAAGTGCAAATCCCGGTCCCACGGCAGACATGCCCAATTAGAAACTTTGTCGACGGGACCGCAGGGAGTTTCAAGAAGCTCTGCAGGTGCTTCTTACGCTCGCTGAAGCTTGAGGCCCGAGGTCTCGCGCACACCGCCGCCCTGCTCTTCCCCGGCAGGCTCCCCTCTCCGCCCTCCGCGGACCCCCCTACCCGGGCTCGGCCGCCTAGGGATGACGCAGTGTTGACTCACGCCGGTCAAGGACGCCGGCCCCGGCCAGCCTGGGGGCCGAGGCGAATCGATGGGGTTCGGCGGCCCGGCGTTCCGCGGCGCGGCCGACTACGGCCCGGGCTCTCGCAGCCACCCTGCGCGCCGGGGTCTCCCACCTGCCGCACTCAGGGGTCCGCGGGCGGAAACCTCCCCTTGCGTCGACGCGCGCACACCAAGCCCCTCCCCCGCCCCCTCCTCCTGGGGAAAGGCCCCAATCTATTTCCAGGGGCCCACCTACCCGCCGCGCCCAGCCCCGCGCGGCGCAGGAAGGAAGGTGTGCGTTCGTTTCCCTGGAAGTACGAGAGGTCCGACTAGATCGGTCGTCCCACACCGATGGGTTTATTTTATACACAAGTTACTCATTTAAAAAAAAAAAAAAAACCACCATCACCGTTTTGGCCTTTTTTTTTTTACAGCGAAAAAATTATATATACACACATTATAAACACCGATATAAAACACAATATCTACAGTCTACTTACAGTTAATTAACCTGCTACTTCTAGTTCGTCTGTGATTTTTAGTCACCGACGAGTCAGTTTCTCTGCTTGATTTGTACTGTACTACTCCCTTAACACCTTGGTCATATAGGTACTAAGTGATAGTGCAAAACAAGCATTTAAGATTTTTATCAACTATCTCTCTCTGAAAAAAAGAACATACGCATCCTCGAGAAAGGAGCTCTGAGATCACTTTGGATTTAAGGCAGCAGTATAAGAATGTAATATAAAAGAAAAGAACGTTTCCTTTAAAAATATTGAGGCTGCCTGAAATGTGGGCCCCTTTTCCAAAGGCATACCTCTGCATCTGGGGTGCCCTTCTGCTTTTCCATTAAGTAGGATGTAGATACAGATTGTAGAAACATCATTCAAGAAGATCTTATTAAAATCTTTAAAGTTATAACTTAAAAATTTAACAAAAAATTCAAAAATTACTTTTTATAAATAGAAAAAACAATTTACTTTTTTAAAAAGAGGGTGAATTTAAGCAGTGAAGAGTTGTCCCTTCATCATACAACCTAAAATCAGTACATAAACCACGGAAGTCAAAATTAAGGTTTCAATGTAAGTTTTGCTGTTTAGCCAGTGCACCAAATATTTCAGGGTTCCAGAATACCAGAAAATTGATTCCCTTTCTCAGAGTTTTCCAGTATCATCTATGGAGATTTTCTGTAGCAAACGTTATTCCCAAGTCCAGTTTTCTGAACATGCCAATGTCAGTGGTCATCATCCAGCATTAAAATAGCCTTTATCGCCCTCAATGTCCACTTCCTGGTCAGAATCCTCTGAAATCTCTGACTCAAGGTCTTCCTGGGAGGCAGGGGAGGGCGAACCTTGAGAGCTTTCCAGAGCACCTTTATTCTGCTCACTGGTCAAGTCTTGCCTCTGGTCACAGGGATTGTCCAAACTTTCCAGTTCTTCTTTTTTATTGCTTTGAGGGTTCTCCTGAATGAAAGGAATGAAAATGAAATTGGTACGCTCGTGAAATACGGAGGCATGAGAGACATAAATCAGAATGTGTTTTCATTCTTTATCGTCTTTAAAATGTTTAGTCTATCTATTGCTTTCAGCTATAATCTTTTTATTAAGTAAATACATATTTGTGCTTCTTTCTCACTTTAACCAACTGAGCCCCCAGGCGCCCCCTCTTTCTCACTTTAGAAGAAAAGTGCCTGTCCTATAAGAGAAAGATTATGCTCTTGTGAGAAAAGAACAACCAGTCACAAATATAACTAAATGGATTGTGTCAAATGAACACTTAGCTCCCGCCCAGATCCATGGTCTCAAGATTCTATAATGTTTAGGGGAGGGTGCCCGAGTGGCTCAGTCAGTTGAGCGTCCGACTCAGGCTCAGGTCATGATCTCACGGTTCCTGGGTTCAAGCCCCACGGGGGGCTCTGTGCTGACAGCTCAGAGCCTGGAGCCTGTTTCAGATTCTGTGTCTCCCTCTCTCTCTGACCCTCCCCTGCTCATGCTGTCTGTCTTTCTCTCAGAAATAAGAATAAAACATTAAATAAACAAATAAAAATTTAAAAATTTAAAGTTTAGGGGAAAGGGGAAATCAGATTACTACAGATACACACTATCTTCACTCTTCAAGTATTTTTAAACCTTGCCAATTAACAGGGTCTCTCAGACATTTAAAAAATATAAATGCTATGTAGTGAATTAAGGAAAAAGTTTCAAAATCATTAGATTGAATCCTTTTTCCTCCATTTCCCAGAGTAAGTTTATAAAGTTATAAATACTAGTAGCAAGTTACAAAATCACGACAAAGGTAAAAATGCAAAACTGAAAGAATGTTGCCAACTGCAAAGGGAGACAATTCACTGCAATTTACTCAAAACCTGGGAAATTTCTGGAAAATATATTCCCACATATTACAAAGGAACAACTATTTTAAAAATTCCTGGTAAACTGCAGTCACACCTTTGACCAAGAACCCAATTAAGTGAGTTAATTTTTTAATCCTGTTTGTCTAAAATAGACATAAACACTACAAAGAAATATTATGATATAATTCTAAGGGTTTTTTTTTTATTAAAGCAAGACTATAGAATAATATATTTATTCACCAGGCTTGCAACTAAGTAACAAATAGATGCACAGGGTCAGAGACTGAGAGGGAATCTGCACATTTTTAAATCATGTTAGAATAATGAAAATTATGGGATATTTATTTTCTATCTCAAAGTGTTCTTTGTGACACCGCCTTATATTTAATGAAAAACTTATGATTGCTAAATTTAAAAATGCACACTGCTTTCTATTTCCCCACTTGTATTACTGTTTCAAAAATATTTTATTTATTCTAAACTGTATGTACACTGGCAAATGAACAATAGGACAATTGTCAGATAACTATGGAGAAGACCTCCAGATTACAACATCAAAAACAAATCTTTAGCTTAAAGTCAATAGAGGTTTTTCAAAAACTGAATTAGCCTTTACTTTTTATCGCATATTGCGTAACAAGGTCATTAGAAAAAAGACTGTTAGTAAGTTTCAGCTACTTTCCAAACAGGCTTGTATATTCTCTTACATGTCTTATATTCATTTTAAGAGCTGGCATTAGGTAGGAAATAATTTTAAACTCTTTGATATTTAATTCTTCTAAAAAACAGTGCAAACAAGACCGAAAGGTGTTTATTTCCTTATATTTACCCTTGAGCTCTGCCTGGTTTTATTATGGCTGTGTAAATAAAAGAAACAATTTTCCCCCAAAGATAACTGCTTAAGTCATTTACTGTCAATTACTTTATCTTTCCTGCGTTAATTAGATAAACAACATATGGGGTTTATAAAACAATTAGCCCGGAGTTTTACTAGCCAGTGTGTGAAAACCCAAGCATAATTGATATAGGAACTGCATTAGGTGCTTTTAGCATTACTGCCACCTGAGCAACTCATCCTGAATTTCAGCAAGACTATTTGCCTTTTTAATCAAGGTGAAGAGGTTAAATAGTCTCTCAAATGACTTTTGCATACAACCCATAACAGGCCTCGCATTGAGATAACATGATAAAAATATTTATTTCCATAGAAACACAGCCATGTCGATACCTGTTTTAGTCTTCTCCATTTAGCGCGTCGATTCTGGAACCAGGTTTTGACCTACAGGAAAGACAGAAAGTAAACTTGCCACGAACCCAAGGCGCCTGGTGGGCAATGGAGAAGCTGATCCGGGGCTGTGGAGCAGGCCAGCGCTCCGGCCGTTCGACAGCGCGAAGGACTCGCCAGAGCGCAAGGAGGCTCCGAGTCTGTCTTCCGCCCCGCGACTCCCGCCCTAGGAATCTGCCCCGAGCCCGCAGGCGCGCTCACCTGTCTCTCGCTGAGCTGCAGCATCTTGGCCAGACGCTTCCTCTCCGGCGGAGAGAGATATTTCTGGGTCTCAAACTTCTTCTCCAACTCGATGGTCTGGTCGTTGGAGAACCTCACCTGGCCGCCTTTGCGTTTATGCAGAGGCCTCTGCAAGAAAGGGCTCCAGAGCAGAGGTTTGCCTGGGGGCAGCGAGAGCTGCGGTTAGTGACAGTCCTGGAGTGGCCAGGCCCTGGGGGTGACGAAGGGGAGTAGGGGACGCGGGACGACACTCAACCAGACCTGGTCACATACGCCCACCCACACAAGGACCCAATACGTGCCCACCATGACACATACATACCCAGAGACAGAAACACCCAAAGTCACACACACTGAATATGCACGCAGACGACCCTTGTACACTCAGACAGAAACAGCCATCACACCCATGGCTGGATTCAAGCACAAATCTTCTCATCCCCAAAAGAACAAAAATTGAGCTTAAAATACCACGACACCCTTGAACGAGTCACTCTCGAATTTAGACACAACTTTTTGCACTTCTAGGCCCTCTCCCTTGGCGAGCCGCACTTTCCAAACACCCAGAGTCTGTATGTGTTGGGAAGGAACCGGGTCGTTACACTACCCAAGGCGTTCCGGCCCGGGGCCCCCGGCGGGAGCCTGCCCGGGCGAGCCCTCGGGCCCGGGCGCACACTTTAGGCAGCTCCTGGAGCTTCCAATCTTAGCTCCAGGGCGCAGCGGCCTCCTCTGATTTCACACCCGGCGGCGGGGGCGGCCAGTTAAAGCTACCCCGTGGGCTATGGCAACATTTCCGTCAATGTGTTTCCTGTTGGTCTATCTCGAAAAAACCCTTTGCTTCCTCCTGCGCGGTCCCAGCAGTAACCCAAGGAAACCCAGGGCGCGCTCAGTGAAAACGTTCACCCCAGGCCCTGCCGGGCTGAGGGTCCCGCTCTGGCCCCAGCGGGCGAAGACAGTCACGCCGGGGTCACCTCCCACCCCAAACTCTCGAGGCTGGAATCAAAAATACAATGAAAGATTTTTTTAAAATAAAGAGCTAAAATAGAATCCCCTCCAAATCTAACTTTGAGAAAAGGAGGGTGGAGGGCTGAGCTCGAGGTCGCTTCATAAACATGTGGTCATTAAAATATTAATGAAAATGCTAGTCTGTCTCTAGGTTCCCTGTAGAAGCTGCCACTAGCTGAGAGTAAATTTAAAACCCTGGTGGCCCAAGACAAGGAGCCCCCTTTCTTTATTTCCTCCGGGGCTTCAGATGCCAGAGATGCCAAGAGCCACCCGGAGCGCGGATCATCGGTGGCTTATTTCTTAGGCCGCGCACTGAGGGGGACAAGCCCCGAAAAATACCACATGACCTAGGTGTCTTCACGGCCTTTCTTACTCCAAAGACCTGTCAGTCAAGTCAGTCCGTCCGTCCGTGGGTCTGCAGGCCTGCCCCCAATCACTTTGAAAGCTGGCATTGTTGACTGTTTTTTTTTTTCCAGATTTTGCTTACGTCAGGTTTCAGACTAGTGCAAAACAGCCTCGGGGAAAAAAAAAAAAAAAGGAAGCAACTGGTTATTTTAGCTGCCATAAAGTCACATCCCACACAGAGGAAATGAACAATATCAGAAAAACGGATCCCGGCTATCAGAAGTCGAGTGTTTCCTGAATTTGTCTGTATTGAGGATGTCGATAAAATAATCAGCAGCGTGCACTACTCCGGGGGAAGGGTCTGCTTCATGCAGCCAGGAAAACACTTAACAGCTTCTGAAACCAGATTTACTCCTATCGAGAACTCAAGATTTCCTGTATGAACGGAAAGGGTCAGGCTCTTTCACTGCACAAGCTTGTTGAACCAGGTCCAGCCTCGTAACCACCCGGGCCAGGCGGCTATCCCTGCCCCATAGGGCCGGCCCGGGGTGCCTTGGCACTCCCTTCCCGGTCCCTCCAGTTAAGGGGGCCCCACCCGAGCGACACACGCGCCCCAGGACCGCCTTCGGCCACAAGCCCCCGTGGCAGCCAGTGGTTTCGCCCGGGCCCGCGCGCCCCGACGCCTGCAAGGTGCAGGAAAACCAATCTGAGTCATGGTGCGGTCAGCCCCGGGCGCGCGCCACTGGGGCCCGCGCCTCCTGTCCCCGAGCGCGCCCGAGAGCCGCTTTTCGATCACTTTTGCCACAACTTTCTATTGCCTCCCACACCGCCCCCGCCGCCTCCTGGACGCTGCCACCTGCCGGGTGGCGCCTTCCTCGCCGCCGCCGCGGCTCGGCCCCGCCATGACCCCGGCCGCCTTACCCAGGGGGTCGTGGCGGAACAGGGCGTGCGTGTAGTCGTTCACCGTCCGCGGGAAGGGGTACAGAGGGCCCCCGAAGCCGCCAGGTCCGTAGGCGGCGGCCAGCGCGGCGGCGGAGTGGTGCGAGAAGGCGGGGTGGATCGGCGTGGGCTCGTACACCGGGGTCCGGTAGGAGGACACGAGGCTGGTGAAGGAGGAGTTGGGGGACGGCAGCGTGGGGGCGGGGGTGGGCGCGGCGGGCCCGCGGCCCAGGATGTCCTCGATGTAGAACGGCGTCGGGTGCGCCGGCTGCAGCAGCGGCGTGGGCGCGTACAGCGGCACCCCCACGGCACCCGCCGCCGCCGGCCCTGGGTGTGGGTACTGCATAGCTCCGCTGCGCTCCGGCCCCTCGAAGAGCTGGCGGCCCGCGCCGCGGCGCTACATTTATCCGCGCTCCGCGCTCCCGGCGATAGGCTCTGCCGGCCACGGGGTGGGGCCGCGCTCTCTGGCCCCTTCCTGCCGCCCGGCCCTGCGGCCAATGGCGCGGAGCCCCGGGAGCCGCCTCCCGCCCCCACCCTTGGCCCGCCCCCGCCGGCCGAGCTCCCCGCCCCTCGAGACGCGCCCGCTCGCAGCGTCTAAGGACCCTGCGCCCCGGTGCCCGGCCGCCGCCGTCGCTGGGGGCTCCAGGCACCCTCGCCCGGGAAGCCCTCGAAGGAAACCCAGGGCCATGTCCGTCCTGGGGAGACACGAGGAAAGTAGCGCTTGGAACACACGGACTCAAGTGGTCCCAGCTCCTGCCTGGAAGAAACTCTGCCGAAACTCGGGGTCCAGGCCCGGGCCCAGGGTGGCAGGGGCCGGTGCCAGGCGCGGGGCAGCTGGACTCGATCCTGGCGGGCGTAGAGGCCCCTGGCAGAGCCGCGCCTTCGCAGGCCTGAGGGTACTCCCCCGTCGGCGCGCTCGCTGGAGTAACGGTGGCACTGGCTGTTGCCCAGGGCGTCTCCCGAGCTCGTAGCGGGAGAGTGCCTTGGGTTCCTGGGGCAGCTCCAAGGACAGAATCCAGCCCTTAGCTGCGTCCCAGTTGGGGTAAGGACGACTAGACTTCAGGGGCTCCGGGCTCGTGGCGGCTCCAGCCCCTTTCATTTGTGGGCCCCCGCACTCAGCCACTTCCGTGAGGACGCTGGCAGAAGCCGCTTCGGGGAGGAATCGAGGGGAAGGCCTGGGTCGTACGGCGCCAGGTAGAATGTGTGCAATCTTCTCTGACAGAATGGGGTTGCTCTATGTCCCCCCATCCCCGGGTCCTGGGGTCGCAGCTGCGCGCAGCACCGCTTTGCAGTTTTGCACGTGTTTTCTATTGAAGCCGTGGCTCTACCCCTTGTGGCCTCGGCTCTGTGCAGCTCCACTCGCCTGCGGGGCACGGGGGCATTTTCTTGATTGACGCCCTCCTGCGGTCGTCACGCCTCGCGGTGAGCAGTTTCTGCTAAGGTCCTCCATTAGTCGTGGAGATGCAGATTGCCCAGCTTTTTCTGTTGAGATTTTTTATTTACATCTTGGAATGTATTTTTCCGACTAAAGCGGAGTGGCAGACGAAACGCGGTTGAGCCGAGTTCGAGTTGCACTGCGCACATTTCTGTTGAGCAGCTACTGTGTGCCAGCAGTGAACAAGACAGATGTAGTTTCTGTCCTTACGGAGGCAGGAAGCGAACTTTAATGCAGTGGCTTATGTGTGTGCTAGGAAGGAGAAGTATATAGTAATCTGAAACCTTATAACCGGGGGACATCACCTAGTTGGGGGAGAGGGTGTGTTAAGGAAAGGAAACTATTCTCCAAGGAAGTGATGTTTGTAAAATGAGTAGTTGTCAAAGAACTGGGGAGGGACGGATATTCCAAGTTGAAGGAGTAGCATGTGAGTGTTGTCAATGCAACTTTGGTCAAGTCCTCCTCCATGAGCTTTTCTGAAACATTTGGAACTTAGCCTAAAGCCTCCTAATCTTTTGGGGCTGGAGTCAGAGGTAACTTTGAGAATCTGAAGACAGACCAGAGCTGCAAGCACAGACAAACACAGTGAGCATAACGTGCTATCATTTGAGTTAAAACATTAGGAGAGAGTAAGGATATTTATCTGTGCCTTTGCTCTGTTATGTAAACTATCTCTGGGAGCATACACAAAAAACTAGTAACATCAGCTGTCTAGGAAGAGAGAGGTGGATTTGAAGGAAGAAAACAAACATGCTGTATACTTTGAGTATTGGGGGAATTGAGCCACGTGGATGTGACCTATTCATAGTATACGTAGGTCCTTGAAGAAATGGCTGATTCTAGGTCTGGGGCAGGAAAAGTACAAGGTGAGCTCAAGGCATCTTGTGCTAGAAACAACAGAAAGGAGACAGACGGCCTTAATGAGTTTCCCATTGGCCAAATTTGGGGTGGTTTAAGCATCAAAAGCACATTTTGGATTATAACACATTGAATATAACTGTTCAAAGTATCACTCTCTGTAGTGATAGAGAGAGAGGGATGATGGATGGTAAAGCTGAAAGGATGCCAGCTAACACATGGTTAAAAAGCTTGTTAAATTAAACATGTAATCATTCATTCAAGAAAGAATCATCTTTAGGGACGCATAGGTGGCTCAGCGGGTTAAGTGTCTCACTGTGGATTTCAGCTCAGGTCACCATCTCACGGTTACTGGGATCAAGCCCAGCTTGAGCTTTGAGAGACTGCTTGAGTCTCTCTCTCTCTCTCTCTCTCTCTCTCTCTCTCTCTCTCTCTCTCCCCCCCCCTCTCTCTTTCTTTCTCTCTCTCCCCCCCCTTCTCTGTCCTTCCCCCACTCATGTGCGCACTTGCTCGCTCTCTTTCAAAATGAATAAATCTTAAGAAAAGGAAGTATCATCTTTGGACGAGAGCCATGGAGGGAAACATCATGGAGGATAAGGATTTTCACATCTCAGAGTATCACACCAATTGATTAGATTCTAGATTAAAGGGGGAAAAAAGAGGCACCTGGGCGGCTCAGTTGGTTATGCCTCCGACTTCGGCTGAGGTCATGATCTCACATTTTGTGGGTTCAAGCCCCATGTCGATCTCTGTGCTGACAGCTAGCTCAGAGCCTGTATTCTGTTTCAGATTCTGTGTCTCCCTCTCTCTCTGACCCTCCCCTGTTCATGCTGTGTCTCTCTCCCTCTCAGAAATAAATAAAAAACATTTTTTAAAAAAAATTTAAAGGGGGAAAAAAGCTATAAAAGACATTTTGGAAGCAGTAGGGAAAAACTAAAAATGAATTGTACATTAGCTGATACTAGTAAATTAATGTTCATTGTGTTATGTGTGATATTGGTATTATCAGTAAAATGTCCTTATTCTTGGAAGGGGCAGGCTAAAGTATTTAGGAGTGAAGGGTCATGACATCTGCAACTTTCAGGTAGTTCAGTACACACAAAACATACACACACATGCACACACGTTTAGATAAACAAGGCAATAAAGCAAATTAGAAAATTCTTCATTGGTGAATTTAGGTGAAGGTTATACCAATGTCCATTGTACTAGGACAGCTTCTCGATAGATTTGAAAGTTTCCAATATAAAAACTTTTTAAAGTATGATTTCAGATGTTAAAAAAATGAAAGCAGTCTTTTTTTTTTTCTTAGTTTATTGTCAAGTTGGTTTCCGCAGTCTTTTTTTTTTTTTTAAGGTAAAAACTATTTAAATTGTTCGTTAAGTCTGTAAACAAGTTCTGGTAGTGCATTGCCCCCGGAAAGCATCCATGGAGGGCTATTTGAGAATCAGTGATCCCTCTGTGGTCCGGTCTGATGTGGTGCTCATGCCACCAGTCATTATTCTCCTCACATGGCCTGATGGAGCATTCAGACAGGTATGCTCCCCTATGTACCAAGGACAGAGACAGGATTTGGGGACAAAGAAAGGAAGATTATTAGCTGAAGCTCAAAGGTGCCTTCAGTAGTTATGTTTGGGTCTTCAAAGATTGGGACCTCAATGAACTAGGCAGATAACTGTGATTATTGTCTACTCACATTATTGTCTTTGTTTTTCTTCTTTGCCTGCCCCTCCCACCCAGAAGGCAATTGAGATGATTACTCCAATTCATGTAATGCCTTTACAGTAAATCACTAGCCAGCAGTCATTCTCCGTCTTCAGAAATTGTGTGGGTTTATAGTTTATTCTGTGCGTGACTCAGCCACCAGCCAAAAAGATGTAAATCTACAAACCTTCCAAAAAATAAATATTAAAATGCTAGGAAAATAATCACTGCTATAGGAAAAGGAAGCATCGCTTTCTTTGATGTAGCCATAGACCCTGTGGGGTAGATGGAGATCTTAAAAGACATTGATATAACATTCCAAGTCCACCACATAATGCTCACCAGCAAATTGAAGCACTTAATTCTGTTAAGCTATATAACACTACCTCTTCTAAATCCAGTCGTCAGATCCATGTTCATTTTGCTATAGTTAAAAAAAAAATTACAACCACATTTGTGACTGTCACATTTATTGAACTACATAATTTTTAATATCACTTGTGTAGGTTTTATAGTTTGTTTTATTGTTTTAAAAGTCATTTGGGGCTCTAAAAAGAACTAGATTTTTCCGAAGTTGTCCTTATAATTTTTTTTCACACAGTCAGAACTAATAAAACAAAACTGTTGTAGCTATTTAATTCAAAATCTCTTGGAGTTTCAATATTTTTTCTCTGCTGGATACTAAAACCAATAAAGCTACATGAGATTTTAATTATATTCTGAATTAAACAAGGCTCTCTCCAAAAATTTGGCACCATTTATTTTAGTCACTGCTATTATAAAAGAAACCAACCTTTGTGGGAAGAGAAGGTGGGTTTATCTAGTAAGAACTTAGGTAACTCTTTTTTGCAACTTATTTTGTTTTTAACATATTTATTAAATGAATTAAGAGAAATAAACTTTACAAATAGGCAAATGCAACTTATTTTCAATAATTACACATAGAGGTAAAACTTCAAATTAGCTACAGCTTGAAAGCATCAATGGATTTTATGATAGCAATTTGGTCCTTTTTTTAAGTTTATTTATTTATTTATTTTAAGGGGGGGGGGGTGCGCAGCAAGAGAGGAAGAGAGAGAATCCCAAGCAGCTTCCCTGCTATCAGCCTGGAACCCAATCATGGGGCTCGATCCCATGAACAATGAGATGATGACCTGAGCCAAAATTAAGAGTCAGATGCCTAACTGAGCCACCTAGCCGCCCCACAATTTGGTTCTATTTTTACTTATACTAAAAGTTTTATTACCTTCAAGTGTTGGGATAACTAAATCATTTATTAAATCACATATCAAATCATTGTTATTATTACATTTAATTAAAACTTGACAAAACCTAATTACTTAGTGTTTTAGGGCTTTACTGACTTGCAAAATGCTAATATGATTAGATACAACTGTCTCATCTGTGTCATGGATGGGACCAGAACTGTGGAACACATGGGCAGTAATCACCATGACATCGATTCAGTGATGTCTATATTTCACATATTACACTGTACTTATCATTCTAATGTGGGTATACTGATCATGGACACTTTGGTGAAGCTCATGTTGTTTATTTGCTGAATTAAAAAAGTGATGAAGCACTCAGTAATAAAAAGAGAACCCCATTATTTTTAATCGCAAAAGATCTGAATAGACATTTCTCTAAAGAAAATAGATGGCCAATAAGCACATGAAAAGCTATTCTATGCCACAACTTATCAGGGAAGTCCAAATTGAAACCACAATAAGGTACTACTTCATACCCACTAGGATAGCTATAATAATTATTTTTTCAGTCAGAGAATAACAAGTGTTGGTAAGGTTGTGGAGATGTAGAATCCTCAGACATTACTAGTGGCATTATAAAATTAAGCAGCTGTTTTGGAAAACAATCTGACAGTTTCTGAAAAGTCTATAAATCTTTTATTTTTTCTTTTTTGAGAGAGAGAGAGAGAGAGAGAGAGAGAGAATCCCAAACAGGCTCCACACTCAGTGCAGAGCTCCATGTAAGGCTCAGTCCTAGGACCCTGGTATCGTGATCTGAGCCAAAACCAAAAGCCACCCAGGTGCCCTGCAATTTTTAAAAATAAAATTACCATATGACCCAGTAATTCCACTCCTAGACACATAGCCAAGAAATGAAAATATGTCTGCACAAAAACTTGTACACAAATGGTCATAGCAGGATTATAATACCCCAAAAGTGGAAACAACCCAAATGTTCATCAACCTACAAATGGGTAAATAAAATATGGTGCATCCTAGCAATGGAATAATATTTGGCAATAAAAAGGAATGAAGTACTGATACATGCTGCATCATGGATGAACTTTGAAAGTATTTTCTCTGTCATGCAACTTTATTAACTGATATTTTTACCAGGGTTATTGAGAAACATACATCAATTGTATGTTTAAGGCATACAGCATGATGATTTGATAAGCATATATTGTGAAATGGTGACCACAGTAGGTTCAGGTGACATCAATCTTTTCATACAGACACAATAAAAAGAAAGAAATTTTTCTTCTTCTGATGAAAACTCTTAGGATTTACCCCCCTTAACGACTTGCTATATCATACAGCAGTGTTAGCCATAGTCATCATGTTGTACATTGCATCTCTAGTATTTTTAAAAAATTTTTTTTTTAAATTTACATTCAAGTTAGTTAGCCTATGGTGCAACATAGGCAGGAGTAGATTCCTTAATGCCTCTTACTCATTTAGCCCATCCCCCCTCCCAGAACCACTCCTGCAACCCTCAGTTTGTTCTCTATATTTAAGAGTCTCTTATGTTTTGTCCTCCTCCCTGTTTTTGTACTATTTTTGCTTCCCTTCCCTTTTGTTCATCTGCTTTGTATCTTAAATTCCTCATATGAGTGAAGCCATATGATATTTGTCTTTCTCTGACTAATTTCTCTTAGCATAATACACTCTAGTTCCGGCTAGTATTTATCTTATAACTAGGATTTTGTACCTTTTAAACATCTTCCTCCAATTTCCCCTCCCCTCCCCCCAACATTACCTCTGATAGCCACAAGTCTCATCTCTTTCTCTTAGAGATGTTTTGGGGTTTTTTGTTTAGACTCCACATGTAAGTGGGATCATGCAATATTTCTCTTTCCTTGTCTGACTTATTTCACTTAGCACAATGCCTCCAGGTCCATTCATTTTGTCACAAAACTACAATTTCCTTATTTTTTTGTAGCTGCATAATATTCCATATATTTATACATTCATCCATTGATGGACACTTAAGTTGTTTCCATGTCTTCGCTATTGTAAATAATGCTTCTAGGAACATCATGAGGGCACAAACATCTTTTTGAGTTATCTTTGTTATCTTTGGTTATATGCCAGAAGTAGAATTGCTGGATCATATCATAGTTCTATTTTAAATTTTTTGAGGATCCTTCATATTGTTTTCCATAGTGCCTGCACCAATTTACAGTCCCACCAACAGTGCACAAGGGTTCCCTTTTCTCCATATTTATACGAGCATTTGTTGTCTCTTTTTATGATGGTCATTCTAACAGGCACGAGGTGGTGTCTCATTGTGGTTTTAATTTGCATTCTCCTAATGACTAATGATGTTGAGCATCTTCTCACATACTGGTTTTTTTTTTTTAAGTTTATTTATTTTGAAAGAGAGAGAGGAGGGGAGAGGGGTAGAGAGAGAGGGAGAGAACCTCAAGCAGGCTACACACTGTCAAAGCAGAGCTGGATTCAGGGCTTGAACTAATGATCTGCAAGATCAGGACCTGAGCTGAAATCAAGAGTCAGACACTTAATGGGCCCCTAGGTGACTCAGTCAGTTAAGTGTCTGACTTCAGCTCAGGTGATGATCTCATGGTTTGTGGGCTTGAGCCCCGTGTTGAGGTCTGTGCTGACAGCTCAGAGCCTGGAGCCTGCTTCAGATTCTGTCTCCCTCTCTTTCTGCCCCTCCCCTGCTCACACTCTGTCTCTCTCTCTCTCAAAAATAAATAAACATTTAAAAAAAAATTTTTTTAAAGCAGACACGTAACCAACTAAGCCATCCAGGCACCCTTCATGTATTGTTATCTTTTCATGTATCTTTTTCGTAGAAATGTCTGTTCAGGATCTTTGCTCATTTTTAGAGTGGGTTGTTTGTTTTTTATTGAATTTATGAATTCCTTATATGTTTTTTATATTAACCCTAATCAGATATATGATTTGCAAACCTATTTTTCCCATTCTGCAGGTTGTGCTTTCACTTTGTTGATGATTTACTTTGACTTTAGTTTGATGTAGTCCCACTTGTTATTTATTTTGTTTCTTTGCAAACACTTTGCTATGTGAAAGAAGCCAGACACAAACATCCCTGATGAACATACATGGAAAAATCCTCAACAAAATAGCAGCAAACCAAATTCAACAATACATTTAAAAAATCACTCACCACAAGTAAGTGCAATTTATTACAATATATTGCAAGCATGGTTCAGTATTCACAAACCAATCAACAGGATACATCACATCAAAAAGAAAAAGGATAAGAATCATATAATCATTTCAATAGATGTAGAAAAAGCATTTGACAAAGAACAACATCCATTCATGATACAAACCCTCAACAAAGTAGGCTTAGAGGGAACATACCTCATCATGATAAAAAAAACTTACATGAAAAACCCACAGCTAATATCATCCTCAATGGGGAAAAGCTGAGAGCATTTCCCCCAAGATCAGGAACGAGACAAGGATGTTCACTCTCACCACTTTTATTCAACGTAGTAATGGAAGTCCTAGTCACAGCAATCAAACAAAAAGAAATAAAAGGAATCTAAATTGGTAAGGAAGAAGTAAATATTTCACTATCTGCAGATGACATGATAACAATATAGACAACCCAAAGATTTCGCCCAAAAACTGCTAGAATTGATAAACGAATTTTGCAGGATACAAAATCAACATACAGAAATTGGTTGCATTTCTATACATCAATCATGAAGCAGCAGAAAGAGAAATTAAGAAAACAATCCCAGAAGGCCTGGCTGGCTCAGTTGGTGGATACAGCTCTTAATTTTGGGGTGTGGGTTCAAGACCCATGTTGTGTGTAGAGATTGCTTAAAAATAAAACCTTAAAAAAAGAGAAAGAAAAAAGAAAATGCTCCCGTTTACAATTGCACCAAAAATATGACACCTCAAAATAAACCTACCCAAAAGGTGAAAGACCTGTATTCTGAAAACTATAAAACACTGATGAAAGAAATTGAAAAGGACACAAAGAAAAGGAAAGACATCCCGTGCTCATGGACTGGAAGAGCAAATATTGTTAAAATGTCTATACTACCTGAAGCAATCTACACATTTAATGCAATCCCTATCAAAATACCACTAGCATTTTTCAGAGACCTAGAATAAACAATTTTAAAATCTGTATGGAACCACAAAAGACCGCAAATAGCCAAAGCAATTTTCAAAAAGAAGAACAAAACTGGAGATATCACAATCCCAGATTTCAAGATATACTACCAAGCTACGGTAATTAAAAAAAAAAAACAAAAACAAAACAGTATGGTACTGGCACAAAATTAGACACATATATCATTAGAACAGAACAGGAAACCCAGAAATAAACCCACAACTATATGGTCAATTAGTCCTCAATGAAGCAGGAAAGAATAGTCGATGGGAAAAAGATAGTCTCCTCAACAAATGGTATTGGGTAAACTGGACAGCAACATGCAAAAGAAAAAAACTAGATTACTTTCTTACACTATATTTGAAAATAGATTCAAAATGGATTAAAGACCTAAATGTAAGACCTAAAATCATAAAAATCCTAGAAGAGAACACAATCAGTAACTTTCTTTGACATCAGCTGTAGCAACTTCTTTCTAGATATGTCTCCAGAAGCAAGGGATACAAAACCAAAAATAAACTATTGGGACTACAGAAGCTTCTGTACAGCAAAGGAAACAACAAAACTAAAAGGCAACTTATAGAATGGGGGAAGATTTTTTTTTAATGTTTATTTATTTTGAGAGTGCACACAGTGTGTGAGAGCAGGAGGGGGGCAGAGAGGAGAGAGAGAGGGAATCCCAAGCAGGCTCTGCCCTGTCAGCACAGAGCCTGACATGGGGCTCTGTCTCACATGAGATCATGATCTGAGCTGAGATCAAGAGTCAGAGACTTAACAGACTGGGCCACCCAGGCACCCCTCAGACATGATTCTTTTTTTTTCCTTTTTTTAAAGTTAATTTGTTTATTTTGAGAGAGAAAGAGAGACAGAGTGAGTGTAGGAGGGGCAGAGAGAGAGAGAGACAGAGAGAGAATCCTGAGCAGCTCCGCACCATCAGCTCGGAGCCCAGTGTCAGGCGCAACTGATGAACCAGAGATTATGATCTGAGCTGAAGTTGGACACTTAACCAACTGAGCCACCCAGGTGCTCCACCACCCAGATATGATTCTTAAACAAGAATTTTCTGTGATTCAAATAAAGCCTTGCTATTGGATAAGCAATGGTAATGTATACAAGTACTATTTTTTTTAACATTTATTCATTTTTTGAGAGACAGACACAGAGTGCTAGTGGGGGAGGGGCAGAGAGAGGGAGGGAAGGGCAGAGAGAGAGGGAGACACAGAATCCAAAGCAGGCTCCAGACTCTGATTTCACAGCATAGAGCCTTATGCAGGGCTTGAACTCAGAAACTATGAGATCATGGCCTGAACCGAAGTTGGATGCTTAACTAACTGAGCCACCCAGGTACGCCACAGGTACTATTTTTTTTTTAAGTTTATTTATTTGAGTAGGGGGCAGAGAGAGAGGAAAGAGAATCCCAAGCAGGCTTTGGGCTGTCAGCAGCGATGACTTTCACATGGTGCTTGATCTCATGAGCTGTGAGATCATGACCTGAGCCCAAATCAAGAGTCAGATGCTTAACTAAGTCACCCAGGTGCCCAATAATTGCACTGTTATTTCAAGTTCCATATATTACAAATATTTCAATTATAGTTTAATTATCCAATATTTTATTTTAAAATAAGTCATAGGTACTTCTTACATAAAGGATAGGAAATAGGCCTATTATTTGTCTTTACCAAAAATTCAGGAAAATATTATTAGGCTTATTGATTCTATTCCCATTGATAAAAAGAAAACTCAGAGTGATTCTAAAAGGGTAGCTTGATTTTGTTTTCACTATCCTAGTTTTGAGTTATCCATCCAAGTGATATATAATTCAGTGAAAAAATAACAAAAGCCATTTAAAATAACATTTTTAATAGAATATCTATGAAGTTTTTTTGCCAGTTTCTCTTCTTTCTCTTTCTCTTTGAGAGAAAGATCTGCTACTGATGTTCCTGCTGACCAAAAGTCACTTACTTCATCAGATAATATGCCAAGCAAAGTATGGCAACAGGTTTTAAATTTCCTTCAAAACAAAAGCTTTTGAATATGGGGGTCAGATTAAACCTAAGGAGATACCAGATTAAATTCTTATTTCCCTTGGTCTCTTCAAGTTCACATTGGGGAAGTATCTTGCTACCAGAAAGACTAGGAAAGACTTTTGGCTGGCAAGGGGCAAAAAGAAATGGTAAGTAAACATTTAATAATATTGTTTAAAAAGAGTAGAATAGGAACAAAATAGGCACACATTTGGAAAGGAAATCTCTCTTGAACTCAGTTCCACTATTTCTGATAAGTTAGACAATGTTAATGTGAGATTACACTGATTCTGTTTCCGCCTAGAACTGGAAAGCTCTAGAAGAAAAAATGAGATAAACTCCACAACTTCAGCTTTTTCTTGAGCACGTCAAAGAGCTAAGGCCTCAAGGTAGCCAAGGAATCTCAGGAAAGACAGGACTTCCCAAGGAGAGACAGGGATGAGCAGTAGCTGACCTGTGGCAGAGCCTGTGAGGAAGAGACGCCAAACACCATGTAAATAGGTAAGAAGAATTCAGCTAAAATTTTTAACAAATTGCCAAAGGCTTAACATGAGCTAACAAGAAAGTATAGAATCCCTAGGAAGTGCAGACAGTGGGAATTTGCACCCACAAGCAGGCTCATCACAGACTTTACCAGGTGCTTGAGAGAGACTGGAGCCTGGGCAGACCAGAGACAGTCTGCATCCATGATGCAGGGTTGGAAAGGGAGCAGCTTTCACTACAAGAGAAGCATGGAGCCCTGCCCAGAGCCTTTTTCCTTATAGACGGAAGCCACAGGGATAAGGGCAGCACCCTCGTGGCTCCTAGGGAACAGGTAAAAGACCACCGTGATTGAGATATGGGTGAAAACAAACACACAAACAGAAAACATCCCACTCCTAGGGGCGGGGCATGGTACTCTTCCCTGCAAAGAAAGGGCCAAAGTTATGGGCAGAGTTTGGTGACCCCAGGGAGGGATGGGATCACTGAGAAAGCCCAGCTCCCCCAAGACATGGGACATAGAGCCTGCTTAGAAGTTAAGGCTGGACCTGCCCCCAAAACTCTCCTCAACCTCCACCCCAAGGCCAGCAAACCCAAAGAATCAAGGCATAGCATCCTTCCCAAGACAGAAGGGCAAACACGTGCTTGGAGACCCTTCCATGGCTCAGGCACACAGGGAAGGCTGAAAGTGGAGGACAGAGCAGAGATATTGAGAGAAGCCCTCCAGTAACTTCGCTCCCCGCCCCTCATTACAAGTACTGAGAGCCAAAGTTCTAGAGAAAATTCTGATGGTAGCCAGAGAAAGAATACATTAAATCCAGAAAAGCAGATAGGAATTGCCTACCAGCCTTCTCGTGAGAAATTGCAAACCAGAAGATAACAGAATGACATCTTTAAAGCTCTGAAAGAAAATAACTGTCAACTCAGAAATCTACACCCAATGAAAGATCTTTCAAAAATGACAAAACAGAATTATTTAGAAAACAACTGACAGAATTCATCACCAGCAGTCCTGTACTATTATAAGAAATGTTCACGGAATTTCTTTAAGCAAGAGGAATATATGCGGCATTGTAAACAAAGAAAAGGATTTGCAAAAACAAATGAAGGTTTCTGGAAATGGTTAAAATGAAAATAGGAAGATATTCTTTCTCTTATTTTTTACCTAAAAAATAAATGATTTTCATTTAAAAAAATATAGTAGTAATGTGTTGTGGTTCTATTGCAAATATAAAAATAAAATGAAAACAACCACTGAAAAGATGAGAAATAATTAGAAGTGTGCTGTTGTTTGGTTCTTAAACTATACATGTATCAGTATAATTTTTTGAAGGTAAACTGATTAATTCAAGATGTATATTGCAACAACTTTGGACAACAACTAAACAGAAGTTTTAATGGCAATAAAATGGAATCATAACATTTAATTAATTCTAAAAGAGGCAGAAAAAGAGGAAAAAGGAACAAGAACAAAGAAAACAAAACGACCAGCAAGGTTATATATTTAAGACCATTAATAAAATTAAATGTAAGCAGTCTAAGCTAATTAAAAGACAGATTGTCAAGGGCACCTGTGTGGCTCATTTGGTGGAGTATCAGACTCTTGATTTAGGCTCAAGTCATGATCCCAGGGTCATGGGATTGAGTCCTGCATCAGGCTCCACACTTTCTTAAGGTGGAAGATCACTAACTCAGGCACAATGTTAACAGTGGTTGCTGCTTATTTTCAACAAATGCCCCTAGGAAAAAGGTTATTCACTGAGCAAGGTCAGAGTCAGGTCAAATAAAGACAAGCCTGTGAATAGGGGGTTTCCAGAGAATTGCCAGATAGGTCAAATAATGACAGTTACCTGAGAATGGTGTTTTCAGGGAGCTTCAAACCTATTTTATGCTAGGCTACTGGTTTTCACTATGACTGTGGGACTATTGGTTTTCAAGGCTAATAAGAGTGATGAGAATAGGTCAAGTTAAAATCCCACAAAGCTCATCATTCTAACTAAAATAGAGCATTTAAAAAATGCTCCTTGGATTATTTCAAGCCTTTGGTTAATTACAAGAATTCCAAAGAATTTTATCTCAACAAAGTTTCTCAGTGTCTCATTGCTTTTATGGAGGACTGTTTTCAGAGGTCCTTACTCCACCATTCCCGCTGACTTTATCTCATTCATTACTTTGAAGGTATCATTCCATTGTCTGCTTCCTTTCTTTCTATGGCAAAGTCAGCTGTCAGCCTAATTGCTTTTCCTAGTAATGTCTTTTTTTCTCTAGGTACCTATAAGATTTTTTCTTTTTTTTAAATTAAAAAAAATTTTAATGTTTTATTTATTTCTGATATATAGAGACAGTGTGAGCAGGGGAGGATCCGAGAGAGGGAGACACAGAATCTGAAGCAGGCTCCAGGCTCTGAGCTGTCAGCACAGAGCCCAACGCGGGACTCGAATCTGAGATCATGACCTGAGCCGAAGTCGGACGCTTAACCGACTGAGCCACGCAGGCGCCCCAGATTTTTTCTTTATTGTTGGCCTTTAGCTGTTGGACTATGGTGTATCTAGGTGTGACTTTATATTCACCCTGCTTGAGATTTACAGAGCTGAGTCATTCTCTCTTCTTCCTTTGGATGCTCTAATTACAGGTACATTAGACCTTTTTACCATACCGTTTCTTTCGTTTCTGTCCTTTTGTCTTGCTGTACCTAGTTTAACTATTTTCTTCTAACCTATCATCCACTTTTAAAAACTCCCTTTACGGGCACCTGGGTGGCTCAGTTGGTTAGGCATCTGACTCTTGGTTTCAGCTCAGGTCATGATCTCACCATTCATGAGTTCTAGCCTGGCACTGGGCTTCTATTGGCAATGCAGAGCCTACTTGGGATTCTTTCTCTCTCCTCTCTCTGCCCCTCCCTTACTCACTTGTGCATGTGCACTCTGTCTCTTGCTTGATCACTCTCTCTCTCTCTCTCTCTCAAAATAAACTTAACACACACACACAAACAGGGGCGCCTGGGTGGCTTATTTGGTTAAGCTTCCAACTTTGGCTCAGGTCATGATCTCATGGTTCACAAGTTCAAGCCCCGCATCAGGCTCTCTGCTGACAGCTGAGCCGGGAGGCTGCTTTGGATTCTGTGTCTCCCTCTCTTTCTGACCCTCCCCCACTCATCTTGTCTCTCCCTCAGAAATAATCATTAAAAAAATTAAAACTCAGCAATCAAAAAGAATGAAATCTTGCCATTTGCAACTATGTGGATGGAACTGGAGGGTATTATGCTAAGTGAAATTAGAAAAAGACAAATATCATATGGCTTCACTCATAAGAGGAATTTAAGATACAAAACAGATGAACATAAGGGAAGGGAAGCAAAAACAATATAAAAACAAGAAGGGGGGCAAAACATAAAAGACTGTTAAATATAGAGAACAAACAGAGGGTTGGTGGAGGGGTTGTGGGAGGGGGGATGAGCTAAATGGGTAAGGGGCATTAAGGACTCTCCTCCTGAAATCATTGTTGCACTGTATGCTAACTAACTTGGATGTAAATTAAACAATAAATTAAAAATTAAGTAAAAATAAGTACATAAAAGTATGTATCGTAAAACCAAAAAATTAAAATTAAACTATAACATTTAAGAACTTTTTTTCCTATCTGCTAATTAATTTTACCTACTACTTTACATAGTAATGTCACTATGATTCAATTACCTCTTCTATTTTGAATAGATTTTTAGGTCAAAATCACATACAATGAATCATTTTAAGACTTATTGTTCTCATTTCTTAATGTATACAAATATTGTATAATTGTTATTTTCCTGAAACTGTTATATGCCAATTATGCTTCATTAAAAAATAAGACTTTTTTAATAAAGTACATAACTCAGTAGCATTTAGTATGTTCACAATATTACACAACCATCACATCTATCTAGTTCCAATATATTTCCAATATCCCAAAAGAAATCTCCATACTTATCAGTCACTCCCATTTCCCCTCTCAATCAGCCTTGGCAATCACCAGTATGTTTCTATGAATCTACCTACTCTGGATATTTTGTGTAAAAGGAATCATAATCATACAACATATGAACTTCTTCATCTGACTTCTTTCACTATATTTTCAAGGTTCATTCACACAGTATCCTGTACCAGTATTTTATTCGTTTCTATAGCTAAGTCATAATCCATTGTATGCATATACTACATTTTGTTTATCCATTCATATGTTGATGGACAAATGGGTTGTTTACAGCATTTGGCTATTGTGACAGTGCTGCTATGAACATTTGTGTACAAGTATTTTGAGTGGATGATTTTTTAATTTTCTCTTGGATAGGTACCTAGAAGTGGAATTATGGATCATACGGTAATTTTATGTTTAACTTTTATAAGTACCACCAGATTCTTTTTCTACAGTGACTGAACCATTTTACATTCCCACTAGCAATGTATGAGGGTTCCCATTGAACATCTGCACCCATACTTATTTTGTGTTTTCACTATAGTTATCCTTATGGATGTAAAGTGGTGTCTCACTGTGGTTTGATTTTCATTTCCCTGAAGATGACATACACTTTTATGCTTTCAAGATTCTGTATTCAGCTTTAGATAGTTTGAATATATAATGTCTCTTGTTGTGAATCTCTTTGAGTTTCTCCCATTAGGATTTGTTGAGCTTCCTGGATGTACAGATTCAAGTGTTGTAACAAATTTGAGTTTTCGGCCCTTATTTCTTCAAATAATTCTGCCCATTCTTCTCCTCTCCTTCTGGTACTCCCTTTTTGCAAATGTTGGCATGATTCGTTGCACTCCACAGGTCTCTTAAGCTTTATTTATCTTTTCCTTCATTCTTTTTTCTTTCTGCATTTTGGGTTAGACAAATTTCAATTAACCTACGTTCAAGTTCACTGGTTCATCCTACTGCCTCTTCACATCTGTTGGAATCCTAGTGTTTTGTGTATGTGTGTTTTCAGTTCAGTCTTAATACTTTTCTGCTCAAAATTTGTGTGGCTCTTTTTTAATTTCTTTGCTGATATTTTCTATTTGTTGAGACATTGTCCTCCTGAATTCCTTTATTTCCTGAGCTTTTTTTGAGACAGTTCATTTAAAGTCCAATGTTTGTGCTTCGTAAGGGATGGTTTATATTCATTTCTTCTGTAAGTGGGCCATATTTTGTTTCTTTGCATACTTCTTAGCCTTTTGTTAAAATTTTTAGTATTATTATGTAGTTCTCTGGAAATGAGATTCTTCGTGCCTCAGGGTTTTTTTGTTTGTTTCCTGCTGTGGCCTTAACTGTTTGTTACTTACCTATTTTTTAATATTAAGTATCAATTCTTTGACTTATGTGGTCTCTAAGGTCTTTTTCTTGCATTCAGCTAATAAGCTGACAGATTTCTTTGAATGCCAATAACCAAAAAATAAATAAAACAAGAAGTTAAAAAAAAAAAAAAAGAGGGGCACCTGGCTCTGTGGATTAAGCATCCAACTTCGGCTCAGGTCATGATCTCGCAGTTTGAGCCCCACGTCGGGCTCTGTGCTGACAGCTTAGAACCTGGAACTTCCTTCAGATTCTGTGTCTCCCTTTTTGTCTGCCCCTCCCATGCTCATGGTCTGTCCATCTCTCAATAATAAATAAAAATGTTTTTTAAAAAAGGAAAAGAAAAATAAATCCTCCGACTCTACAGATTTAACTGTGTTGGAGCACACCTTCACTGCTTTGTGAGGCCATTTAAAATCTGCCTTAGCTGGGGCGCCTGGGTGGCTTAGTCGGTTAAGCGTCCGACTTTCACTCAGGTCATGATCTCGCGGTTCGTGGGTTCGTGCCCCGCGTCGGGCTCTGTGCTGACTGCCAGCTCAGAGCCTGGAGCCTGTTTCAGTCTGTGACTCCCTCTCTCTCTGACTCTCCCCTGCTCACGCTGTCTCTCTCTCTCTCTCTCCTAGAAATAAATAAAACATTAAATAAAATAAAATAAAATCTGCCTGAGCTTTCACTATCTGCTCATGCTGAGCCTAGACAGCAGCCAGCGTGAAAGCTTGGGGGCTTCTAAACATGTCAGTTGGCCTGGACACAAGTGGCTTCCTCAATTCCCCAGTATACATGGTCTTTGAATGGCCTAATTTCCCTAAGAAACTCTCTCCTTTTTTTCCTTCTCAGACTTTAGGCACTCTTTTATTTACCTCAGCTGTCATTTTTTGCCCCAGGTAGCAGCAGGGTGTTCATTGGCCTTATGATCTTTTTGAGAAATGCCTGCCACTTTTCTACCCTGAGTTGTGAGTTAGAGGAAACAAAGGCAAGTGCCTTGCTTCAGTCCTTCAGATTGCCCCAGACAGAATAGTGTTTTGAGAGTAAGGGATCCGCTGCTCCCTCAGAACCAGTGAACAGAGTCCCTACTCAGAGAATGTGGGTTTGCCATCTGTCATCAAGACCACCATGGAGCAGGGAAGGGGAATGGAGCAAGAGAAGTAAACAACAAAAAGATTTCCTAGTTTTTAGTTTGCTTTTTCTTGATTCAGCATTTGCTTTGTTGCTATAAACCTAGTTCTGACAAAGTTGTTTCTGAATGATTTTGCCTTGAAGCTCCCTACTCTGTTTTTGCTGTTGGTTATTATTTTTCTTTTTAGTGCTTGATATCGTATATGAAAAACTGTAAAGCGATTTAAGGCTTGGGATGTTAAAATTCTCTGGTGATTTGGGTGCACATATCTAGTTCAGTCAGTGGAGCATGTGACTCCTGATCTTAGGGGTTGAGTTCGAGCCCTATGTTGGTTGTGGAGCCTACTTAAAAATTTTTTTTAAATTCTCCATGATTGGAGCACCTGGGTGGCTCAGTCGGTTAAGCGTCCGACTTTGGCTCAGGTTATGATCTCAGTTTGTGGGTTCTAGCTCCACATCGGGCTCTGTGCTGACAGCTCAGAGCCTGGAGCCTGCTTCAGATTCTGTCTCCGTCTTTTTTGCCCCTCCCCTGCTTGCGCTCTATCTCTCTCTCAAATATTATTTTAAAAAAAAAATTCTCCAGTGAATTATTTTTGCTTGTCAGTTGCATTAGCATTCCTAAGTAACTTTAAAATGTCAGGGAATGGATGACTTAAAGCTGCACTTCAGGCCCTGTGAGGGACAGTCTGTTTTTCATTAACCTTATGCTAAGGTGTGATCCCTCAGAGTGCAACTGAAAGCCTGGGAGGTTTACCAAGGCACTTCTTCCTTGATGGTACCTGTGTGGAAGTATATGTTAGGAATTTTAGAACTTGCTGAACTCTGTAAATAGGCCCTCTGTAAATATAATACATATTAGCTATTACTCTATTTTCAAAGTTCTCTGGGTTATAGGCAAGAGAGTAAGTGTGGAAAAGACACAGCACAAATTGGAGCCAACAATTTGTTTGACAAGTAGAAATGAATGCCTTCTTCATCTTACCATCAACGGAAGGAGTAAGGTGAAAGAAATAAGTAAGGAAATAATAGGGCAAGCAAGTTAATGTAGAAATCAAATTTATTGATAGATTTACTGAGGGCAAATTATTTTATTAGATATTATCCATAGTGTATGTTGACATCTGATTTTGCAGAGAAATTGTATCATTATTTTTATTAAGATAACTGACACTGCTGAAGGTAAATTTAGTTCTGTTTGTTTTTTTTTTAATGTTTTTTTCTTTTAATTTTTATTTTTTGAGAGACAGAGACAGAGCGCAAGCAGAGAAGTCGGGGAGAGAGAAGGAGATACAGAATCTGAAGCAGGCTCCAAACTCTGAGCTGACAGCACAGAGCTCGACATGGGGCTTGAACTCATGAACTGCACGATCATGACCTGAGCCAAAGTTGGACGCTTAACTGACTGAGCCACCCGGGCGCTCCTAAATTTAGTTCTTTGAAGTAGCACATTTTCTGATCTCCAACAGGGCTTGGCTTTACTTAGCTATCACAGTCAAATCTCCTTAAAGTTATACACTTAACTTGATGTGGGCACCAAATGTTTCCTTTGCATATATTCCTTCTAAGTGTGCTTGTTCTTCATGCTGAAAAATCTCAACTTCCAGAAATTTGCCTGCTAGATCAAAATTGTCAGGACCCATCTACAGGTTAAGATTTCAATAAAGAAAAAAATATATATATACATATTTTATTATATACAAAGGATAAAGTTTCCTCAGGTAAACAAGAGGATAGAAATTATCATCATAATTATTAGCTTCAGAAAGCCCTTTTAAATCACTGAGAACTCTGCACAAAATGAAGGCCACACAGCCATTAATCAGAGTTCCTGGTAGTTCTCCCATAAGAGTGATCGATATTATGGAGAAGCTGGCTTTTTACAAACTCTGTGGGGGCTAATGTGTGAAGGCCTCATAAAGAAAGGAGTGCTTCTACATCTGGGGGGAAGCAGACTAAAAATATTAAAAAAAGGAATACTTCCAGGGTTATGTTTATTGCGACAGTAATTTTAGGCAGAACCACAGAAAAGTATTAAAGACTTCTAGATAAAATTCAGGCTATCTCATAATAAGAATGAATACCATTTTGTAGCTCTACAAATGCAAAAGGAGAAAGTGAGCTGAGAATGCAGACTGGAAAAGTCTAGGGAAGGAAGCAAGCAGATAAGTTCAAGCCTAGAAGAACTATACAACTTTTATATATGTGCTGCCTAGTAATATACCAGAAAGGGCTATTTTATATCAAAAGCTAAAAATTACACATTTACTGAATGCAAGTCTCAAATAATAAACCCATAGTATTTTACTCAAACCCATAGTAATATACAGTGAACTATAGGGATGACAGAAAAATGGGCAGACATATTAAATTCAACTAAATTTACAGTATTGCCTTGATATTTTCCATTCGTTTTTCATCTATACATAAGGCTCAAGTTCTGGAGTTATAGGTTTTATTTTTCATTTTTCTTAAAAATAAAAATTACCAATCCTCAAGTTAACTAAAGATTTATCTGGGCTCGTAGAGGTAACCTGCTCCGTGTAACAGAATGCTCTGTAGTTTCTTCCACTTTAGACCTCTCCACTGAATTAATGCCCCTGTTTTCTTTGTCTTTTCCATGTGATTTTTTATGCTGTGGATATAAGGGAAGAAATTAAGTCAATAAAGTAACATTTTACTTTATGTATTACAGTTATATGTTAATACAATATATATTAGCTACACTCTATTTTCAAAGTTCTCTGGGTTATAGGCAAGATATTAAGTGTGGAAAAGACTCAGCACCAATTTGAGCCAACAATTTGGCAAGTAGAAGTGAATGCCTTCTTTATCTTACCAGCAATGAAGGAGTGAAAGAAATATTAATTTTCTGCATAATTTTGCAAGACAAAATTATAGACTTTACTGTAGGGCAGTGGTTCTCATCAGGGAGCAATTTTACACCTCAGAGGACATTTGGTATTAACTGGAGACATTTGTGGTTGTTGAGACTGAAAGGTGCCATTGGCTTCTAGTGGGTAGAAGCCACGGATGCTGCGAAACATCCTGTAATAATAAGACAGTCCACCATGACAAAGGATAATCCAGCTCAAAATGTCAACAGAGCTGCTACTGTAAAATCCTGCTGTAGGAAAATAAAGATATGATATCATGCAAAAAAGGCAATTCTATTTTAAGCAGAGAATCTGATATATGGCTACCTCGAGGTATTTTTTTTAGCTGTATTTTACCTTTTAAACTTATTTCATATTTCTCACTTGGGAATTTTATTTCATTGGAATTCTCATATACTTGCCCATAGAGAGCTTTAAGAGACTAATGACATTCACTGCAGGCCCAGTCATCCATGCTGAGTCAAATCATAAATCAACTTTAGAATTTCAAACCCAGAGAATTTCCCCACATGAGACTGCTATCAGGGAAAAAATAATTTCCATACTTCAGCTGAAGGTCCAAAATCCAATCCCAAATCTTTTCTTGTACTATTGGGACTTCCCTGCCATAGCTGAACCACTGAGTTCGCCTTCAAATTGCCATAAACGGTAGTAAATGAAAGGATTTCCATCCAGGGATTAAGTAGTCACTAAGGTTTTCTTTTCTTAACTTTCCTTCTTTCCTTAACTTTATAAGATAGAAGAGAGGGCTAAAAAATGGAACGAAATATATTTAGAGTTCTCTAATAGTAAAGCAAAAGGTAGGAAGGATTTGGGGATAAAATTACCTTGAGGCAGACATAATGGAATTGAACAGAATCTAAGCTAGAAGTTTTAACCAGCTTAAATGGGGGAAGGAGAATTTTTAGACCCTGGTAGGAAGACCCCAGCAAGTCTATTAGATACTAGCACATACAGTTATGAGAAGCAGCATTTCAACTGTAAAATGTAGACGTCAATGTGTTACATGGGAAAATCCCTCCTTTACAGACTGTGTCTAGGCTCGTGTCTTCCAAACAAGGGAGAGGTGCTGGGCAATTCATAGTGCCATGCTCCCAACAGTGTTGAAAAGGGGTTAGGAAAGGTCACAGGATTTAAATGCACAAGATCAAGGCTGGTGAGGAGCTTAGGAAACATGGGAATCCTTAACAAGAGAAAAGTGTCAGGCAGGAGAACTAAAATAACCTGAGAGGCCTTCAATCAGTCTTTTAAACCTCTTTGCCTTCAGAGTCTGAGTATGGGCCCCAGAGATAGGCCCCAGGATGTCCATGTCAAAGGTAGAAAGAAGAGAGAAATGACTGCTCTTTGTATCCATCAGAGAATGTAGGAAGTGAAAGAGGATAAATATAATAGCTAAAGAGTACTATCTGTGGAAGGAGATGAAGTCAAACTTTGCCTTTATTTATCCGATAGAAAACCCCTGACCAATTATCAGCTTTGTGTAAATAATTTAAATCAGAAAACTTAACAACCTATCCCAAAGGAATGAGAAAATATTTTCTGGTTTCACCCACCAAGAGTAATGAATGCCTTCCTTCACACTGTATACCCACTGACTGACTTCTATCAGACATGGAAGGATTATCTAACAGGTATAATCAGGTACCTGGAAAAATGGAATCCCACCACTTGATGAACAATCCATACTTGCATCTATAGACGGCTCTTGACTTGGAGGTTCTTCTATTGAGTGCCCTAGAACTGACTTGTCTTCATCCAAGTCCTAAAATAAGAAAATAGATTAGTGATTTACGTCCAAGGACTTAAAAATCCTCACAAAAGTAAACGCAATTTCTTCTTTGAAAGTAACACAACGTCCATTGTATAAAGGTTAATCCTCAACAAAATTCGTAGAAGGTCTAATAAATAATGAAAAGAATCTCAAATGTTTTCTCATAGAGAAATACCTATAATAAAATGTTAAAAGTAGTAATCTTAGAATAATGGGATTATAGTTTATTTTTTATTTTATATGTCACTTCATGATTTTCCAATCAATACTTAACTATAGTAATTATAGACAAGGGGTACTTGAGTGGCTCAGTTGGTTAAGTGTCCAACTCTTTTTTTTAAAAGTTATTTCTCTATTTGAGAGAGACAGTACGAGTAGAGGAGAGCGGGGAGGCGACAGAAAGAGAGAGAATCTAAAGCAGGCTCTGCACCCTCAGTACAGAGCCTGATGGCGGGGCTCCTCCAATCTATGGACTGTGAGGTCACGACCTGAGCCGAAACCAAGAATCAGATGCTTAACCAACTTGAGCCATCCAGGCACTACTTAAGCCTGGAGTAGATTGCTTAAGATTCTCTCTCTCCTTCTCTCTCCACCCTTGCCCTGCTCACTCTCAAGCAGTCTCTCAAAAAAGAAGAAGAAGAAGAATTACTATAGTTAAGAGCACAGGTTGTGGAGCTCTTCAGGTTCTAATTCCAACTCTCTCCTGTGACATAGGACAAGGTAATACTTTGTTTCCTCACCTATAAAATGCAGACAGTACTAGCATCTACTTCAGAGGGGTACAAAGAGAATTAACTGAGTATAAATATACATATATATATGTAAAGTACTCAGAACAGGCTCTGTGACATAATAAACATAACATAAATACTAGTTATTATTATTATGACTTTAAGAATTTTAAAATGTCCAGATTAAAAGAAACAGGCCTAAGGGTCAGACGACTACCATTAATGAGACAGGGTAGGATTTAAGGGCAAAGAATACAATTCTTCATATGAAGTTGAGGATAAAAGGAGTTGATGCAAGAGACCTAATATTAGGATGCTTTAACTATTACCTGACTGATCTCCTCCTTGTTGTTTTCGGAACAGTTTAGCATCATTAACAGTTCAGGTTGCTTCCTTTTCAACTGATCAAGGAGCTGTTCACGTGGTTCAGTTCTCACCAGTGTTGATGGGTATAAGTAATTTTTCCTCTGTGGTGTCATACCTTTAGTGCATTATATAAATGGGAAAAAAAATGAAGTGTGGGATTTGAAAAAGATTTCTTTTATGCTAAAATGTGTACTTCCCAATGAGTCTCTGTCTTCCAACGATATAACCATTGCCATACATGGGAATCAGTCTTATTACTGATTATTACTACTTGTTACAGGCATATATTGCTTACAACTAATATTTCCTAACTTGACAAATGATCTTAAATATATACTCCACTATTTTCAAGATCCAACCTATCCCCAAACATGAAACTATCCATCTCTAAAGATGTACAAAAAAATGTGTTGTGGGCTCTAAAAGGAACTGGAGTTCTGCACTCTGAGAAATGGCATTACTGGAATAAGTACAGTTTTCCCAACGAGATCACTTTGATAGGATAATCATTTCACTATAAATTTGGTGGCAGTTAAATATTAACCAATTACATCTCTTTATAATGAACTCATGCTCTCATATTTTTTTTTCATGCTCTCATATTTTATATGAGCACTTTTCATTTAACATTTATATTCCTAATTTTGTTGAAAAGTAGACAATAACTATTACAGGACTCTTATGTAAAAAATAAACTAACAATCTTCAGCATCCTCGCCTTTTATAACTGCACTTGCTATCCCCCTCTTGTTCTCTCTCTCCCTCTCTCAATTCAATTCAAGCGTGGGATTTGAATAAGATTTCTTTTATAATGTATATTTCCCAAAGAGTCTCGTCCTCTGAAGATATAACCATCACCATACATGAGATGGATAGAGATATATAGATAAATACATATATCTTTGAAGTATAATTTTTTTTTAATTTTTTTTTAATGTTTTATTTATTTCTAGGAGAGAGAGAGAGAGAGACAGCATGAGCAGGGGAGGGTCAGAGAGAGAGGGAGCCACAGACTGAAAGAGGCTCCAGGCTCTGAGCTGGCAGTCAGCACAGAGCCCAACGTGGGGCTCGAACCCACGAACCACGAGATCATGACCTAAGCGAAAGTCGGACGCTTAACCGACTAAGCCACCCAGGTGCCCCTGAAGTATAATTTCATACCATAAAATCCACTCAATGATTTTTAGTAAATTGACAGGGTCCATAACCCTCAATGCAATCCAAAGAATAACTCAATTTCTTACATTGTTAAATAGTTTGTTATATTTTCTTCCCTAAATCATTATAGCCGACACTGATCTTAGCCATCTCTGACCTCTCAAAGTGCTGTTCCTAAATGCTAAAAGTCCATGACAAAATAAGAAGTATACATAAGAAAATGCATAATGTGGTATGGTTTTGCCATTAAACTAGATTTATTTAGTTACATTCCTCTACTATTTTTGGTATTAAAATGCCTTTTTACAAAATAGTGCTAGATAGATGGTTGCTGATTTTTATTTGCTTTTAAAATGTCTTCTCTCAGGGCGCATGTGTGGCTCAGTTGGTTAAGTGTCCGACTTCAGCTCAGGTCATGATCTTGCAGTCTGTGAGTATGAGCCCCGCATTGGGCTCTGTGCTGACAGCTCAGAGCCTGGAGCCTGCTTCAAATTCTGTGTCTCCCTTTCTCTCTGCCCTTCCCCTGTCCCTTCCAGTGCTCTCTCACTGTCTGTCAATAATAAATAAATGTTAAAAAAATTTTTTTAAATAAACTAAAATTAAATTAAATTAAATTAATCTTCTCCTGGGGCACTTGGATGGCCCAGTTACTTAAGCATCTGACTTCGGCTCACGTCGGGATCTTGTGATTTGTGAGTTTGAGCCCCATGTCAGGATCCATGCTGACAGCTCAGAGCCTGGAGCCTGCTTTGGATTCTGTGTCTCCCTTTCTCTTTGCCCTTTTCCTGCTTACACTCTCTCTCTCAAAAACGAATAAACATTAAAAAAAATTTTTTTTAATGTCTTCTTTTAACAAAGCCAGTTCCCTAAATATTTGTAAAACTTTATTGAATTGTGATCCCTGAATTTCTACAAGTACATGTCACTTGTTTCATGACATCTAATCTTGATTAAAGCTATTTTAGGGTCCCAGTTTTTTCATTTGAGTTGACTACAGCAAGATGGTAAAATCCTATCAGGCAATGGCAGAAACATCTGCCACAGTACAAGGTTGACTTCCATTTTTAAAAATTTGAACCATTCTATTTTCCTTTTAAATTACCTGTTGGGAGGGGTGCCTGGGTGGCTCAGTTGTTTAAGTGTCAACTTTGGCTCAGGTCATGATCTCACAGTTTGTGAGTTCAAGCCCTAGTGGGCTCTGTACTGACAGTTCAGAGCCTGAAGCCTGCTTCAGATTTTGTGTCTTCCTCTCTCTCTGCCCCTCCCCTGCTCATGCTCTGTCTCTCAAAAATAAATAAACATTAAAAATTTTTTTAAATTACCTGTTGGGATATCCAATTTCAGATCCTGTTGTAGAAAGGAATTAAGCTTAGTCAAACCAATTTTTATGGTTTCATTAAGTTCTAGACTTCGTGCAATTAATTTTTCTTCATCAGTAGTTATCTGATCAAAAAACATGTTACGCTGGTTCTCATTAGCTGCTTTATGTCCATTTAATTTTTCAGTAATCTCTGAACTTGAAGCCTCACAACCTTGGTTTACAGCCTGTAAATGATGCAAATGAGGATTCATTATTAAAATCTAAGAATGTGGAAACTAATTTGTCAATAAACTATTTTTAAAAAAATAAATAAAAAAATAAAATAAAATCGAAGTTATCAAATGTTTTATTCAATGTATTATTTTCTCTTACTTTGAAATTTTCCATAGTAAAGTTTTAAAAACACATGCAAAAGTAGAGACAGTAGTATAATTAACCCCCTTGTACTGACTACCCAGTCTCTGTGTTTATCGATACCTGGGTATAGATCAAACGAGATTAACCTTTTTTTTTTTTTTTTAAATATTTTTATTTATTTCTAGGAGAGAGAGAGAGACAGCATGAGCAGGGGAGGGTCAGAGAGAGAGGGAG
>NW_024080676.1:1103925-1133512 GCF_003009895.1 Hyaena hyaena | reverse complement strand
GCTCAGAGCCTGGAGCCTGTTTCAGTCTGTGACACCCTCTCTCTCTGACCCTCCCCTGCTCACGCTGTCTCTCTCTCTCCTAGAAATAAATAAAACACGAAAAAAAAAAAAAGAAAGAAATTTTTATAAATTCATAAACTTTAGTATATTTTAATCTTTTATAGCAATTAATTCTTTTTCATACACAAACTATACCATCTTTAAACAAAGGAGCGTCATCAGATGGGCTCCTATGTCTTTCTGCTACAGCCCCACTAATCTTTAATAATAGCTCTCCTAATTTCTAGTATGACAGGATCACTAGGCTTATCTGGTATATTTCCAGGTTCAAACCTGAAGTCACCTATTTCTCCATTAGCCCTTATTCCTCTTGGCAAAAATAGCTTATAAAGCTTAAAATACTTACATTTTTTTACCCAGTTTCTGAGAATATTAGTAAAATTCTTTTACGGCACAGAAAGAAAAAACAAGCCACAAAGGGCACACATAAGTGTTAAGATCAAGCAAGCATACAAATCCATCAAGTATCCTTTGAGCAATTAAAACAATATCTTAAAGCAATAACAGGTTTGAATTATATATCAAAATAGGGTGCCCTTAACTGAAGAAACCAGGATGTCAAAAACCAAGGATATGTACAGGACAGATCAGATACATGTTAAATAATTTCAAGCTCTGGGGGACATGAAACTAGATCTTGTATAAGCATACCAACTATTATGCTTAAAAATTTAATTCATTCATTATTTTAATTTTTTTTTAATGTTTTTATTTTTTTGAGAAGCAGTGGGGTAAGGGCGGGGCGGGGGGGGTGGAGGAGGACAGAGGATCCCAAGCAGGCTCTGTGCTGACAGCAGAGAGCTCAATGTGGAGCATGAACTCATAAACCACGAGGTCAGGACCTGAGTCGAAGTCAGACACTTAACTGATAAGCCACCCAGGCACCCTAACCCATTCATTATTTTAAAATATCTGCAGGAAGCTGGGTGGCTCAGTTGGTATGGGGCCTGCTTGGGGTTCTCTCTCTCACCCTCTCTGTCCCTCCCCCATGCACGCTCTCTCTCAAAATAAACCTTAAAAAAATAAAAATATCATGTTTTCCATCCAATTCTTAGCCCAGAATATTTAATTTTCTGATTATCACTATTCTCCTTACAGTAAGTTCCAATTATAAAGTTATTACCTCCAGTAAGCTCTGAAGTTCTTCTTCCCTTATATTTAAGCAAGATACCCACTGCTCAGAAAAAGAAAGTGTGCTTTTGTTCAGAGCCTCGCATCTCTGTTCAGTCTCTTGAGATACTAGTTCCAGGTTGCTATTAAGTTTATCACAGTGCTTCACAGACTCTTCAACCAGTTTTGTACCTTCTTGGTTAAAATGTCTGAGTTCCTGTGATAAGCCATCACAATCAGCACAAAACTGTCTATTAAAAGAGGTTGTTTTGCCGATTATATCTTTAGATTTCCTATAGAAAAGGAGAATAACATTGTTAAAAATGGAAAATTAAGAGTCAAAAGATACATAACTTGCTCAAGATCACACAGTTAAAAAATGGCATATCTGAACCCAGGCAGTCTGGCTCCAGAGCCCACGTTCATAATTAATCTTCTACACTGAAAATGGATACTTCTGCAGGTGTCTCTCCACAGCAGATTGATGTATTTGCCATTAAATGGCCTTTGGAAATGTCTCTTTTCTCATAAAACCCTTCCCAGCTCTCCTCCAGGTATAATGCTTTACTTTGTATCTCTTAGAGTGATGACTATACTAAAAATACAATCTATCTATGTGCTTTATTCCTCATAGTAGATTATGTTACCTAAGGGCATCACCTACAGCCTCTACTCTAATCTCTAACGTGTCCATAATTAGTCCATCACTCTATTCTTAAGCAGTTATGCCTTGCCTATGACATTAAATCATGAAAATTATAAATGTTATAAAATAAAGTCAACTTAAGGCTTTCTAATAATTAAGAAGATTATATGGGGGCTTGACAAACTAGACACCTTGCACACGCAGCACACTGTAATATAACCTTGGTATAAAACTAAAATCCTCTTCTAGGACTAGAGTTATACTTTGGTGAATGAAAGTTACCCTCTATTACCACTAGATGGTACACCATGTGAGGAAACCAAATGAGGAAACCGCTATTTTGAAAACCAGAGTTCAACTACAGGTTAAATGGAAATGACTGAAAAAGGAAAGGAAATTCAAGTAAGAAGTTGGAGACCATCAACACAAATCTAGTCCTTCAAGCAATCACAACCTCATAGGAAGTTGAAATGCATTCATAAGTGACCACAATCCATGATAAATGCCAAAGGCATTGAGTAGGTCTCAAACTTCAGGATACATAAACCTCACCTAGATTCCTGGGCCCTACTCCTAGCTGATTCTTTGACATGGTCCCTGGACCACACTTTGATGGAAAATATCTTGAATAAATGTCAGGAAGATAGGAAAAATGGCTTGCATAGGCCTTAAAAAGAGTATATCACAGTTTCCTTCACATTTCAATCCTACACTAGTATTCTCTTCAGAGCTATGGAAGAAGCCAGAAATCTTGAAGTCTAGACACTAGGAATTAAAATGTAGGGAAACACTTTCTAGATCTAGAATTTAGAAAGAATTCAGAATGGAACATGATATAAGGAATAGGATCATCAATAGGACTGGAAAACAGATGATAGGAGTTAGGTAGTAAAACAGGTGATAGCTAGAATTCTGGAGCAGCACTGTTCTATAGAATATAATGTGAGCCACATAAGTAATATAATGTAGCCACATGAAAAAAGAAAATAGGGAACTAGGGAATGCCTGGGTGGCTTAGCTGGTTAAGCACCCAACTCGTGATCTCAGTTTGGATCTTGATCTCAGGGTTGCAAGCTCGAGCCCTGCACCGGGCTCCATGCTGGGTGTGTAGCCTACATTAAAAAAAAGCGAGGGGCGGGGGGGTGCCTGGGTGGCTCAGTCCGTTAAGCGACCGACTTTAGCTCAGGTCATGATCTTGTGGTCCATGGGTTCAAGCCTCGCACTGGGCTCTGTGCTGACAGCTCAGAGCCTGAAGCCTGCTTCTGATTCTGTGTCTCCTCTCTCTCTGCCCCTCCCCATCTCGTGCTCTGTCTCTGTCTCAAAAATAAACAAACATTAAAAAAAAAAAAAAGATAAAGCAATCAGAGTAACAGTGTACTGCGTGTATATAGCATATACAGAAGCAAAATATATGAAATATGAAAATAATGCATAAGAGATGAGGAGGAGAAATTGGGAATGTTCTGCTATAAGGTGCTTTGATTACACATGAAACAGCAAATTACTTGAAAATGAATTAACATTACTTAAAAATGTATATCATTAATCCTAGAAAAACTACTTAAAAAGGTAATTTTAAAAGTATAAATGGTAAGTCAGTGAAAGAGATATAATGAAAACATAAAAATGCTGAACTTAAATTTGGTAAGGAATAAAAGGGAAACAAAGCACAAATGATGTGACAAAAGCAAAATGATAGATTTTAATCCAACTATATCAATACTTCAAATGAGAATGGTCTAAACACCAGTTAAAGGTGATACGTTGTTAAATGTGATGAAAAAGCAAGACCCAACTATATGTTATCTCCAATGAATCCAAGTTAAATATAAAGACTTGGGCCAAAAGTAAAGGAATGAAGATACATTTTATGCAAATAGTAATAAAAGAAAAGCTACATACTAATATGTTTCAGACAAAGTAGACTTCAGGACAAGGAAGATGATCAGGGATAAAAGGGGACATTACATAATGATAAGCAGTCTATTCTTCAAGACATATCAACCTTAAATGTGTATGCATCTAACAAGAGAACATACCATATGTACAGCAAAAACTGATAAAACTGATGAGGAATAGACAAATCTAAAATTGTAGTCAGATTTCAACACCCCTCCTCTTAGTAAATGACAGAATAGGTAGAAACTCAGTAAGGAAACAGATGACCCAAATACTACTATCAATGAACTTGACCTAATTGACCTGTATAGAACACGTTATGCATCAAAAGCAGAACAAATTTTTCTCATATGGGTAGCACCAAATGAAGCATATCAGAATAACATTGCAAGGGCTCCAAAAATAAAATTGTCACTGGAACCAGAACTCACAAAAATGGGCCAGGACCTTCACACTAAACCTAAACAGAGTAAAATGCCTTCCAAAAAAGACTTAGATAGGATTCTGAATCTCCTAACATAATAACCAAAAATACAATCAACACAATACAATTACAATCTCCTAACATAATAACCATGATACAATCAAAACTATTCTGGAAAATCACAACTTGAATGAGAAAAGACAAGAGGTGCCAACACTGAGATAATTCAGATGTTGGAGTAATCTGTTAAGGATGTTATAGCAGCCTTACAAAAATGTTTCAATGAGCAACTAAAACACTTTTGGAGAAAAAAGAATTAAAATCTAGGCAAAGAAACAGAAGAGATTAAAAAAAGAAGCAAATGAAAATTATAAAACTGAAAAATCCAATAACTGAAATGAAACACCTCACTCAATGGGTTCAATAGCAGGTTAAAGATGACAAAGGAACATGAAGACAGTTCACAAAATTTACTGTCTGGACAACAAAAAGAAAATATCTATAGCCTCAGAGACCTATGAGACCATAATAAAAGATCTAACATGTGTCATCAAAGTCCTAGAAGCAGACAAGAAAGAATATGGAGCTGAAAAATCTTCAAAGAAAGGATTAAAATTTCCACAATTGGGAAAGGCATAAGTGTATATAGATTTAAGAAGCTGAGCAAATCCAGACAGGATAAACTCAAAGAAATATTTAAGACACAATATAATCAAACTTCCAAAGACTAAAGACAAGAAAACTACCTTGAAAGCAGCTACAGGGAAATCGCAACCATGCCGTTCTTGACAACTACAACTAGTCCTGAAGGCCAATCCAACTGTGGGACACCATACTAAACAAATACTCTACCCTGTTGAAAAAATAAAGGTCATGATAGACAAAGACTAAGGAACTACTCAGATTAAAGGAGATGATCAAATGCAATGTGTGATTCTAGATTAAATCCTGCAGCAGGAGGAAAATCTTTTTCTTTTCCTACTAAGAACATTAGTGAGAAAACTGGCAGAATTTGAATTAGGTCTATATATTAGATAAAAGGAATTACCAATATTAATTTTCTGATTTAAAAATTGTGTTATGGTTATATAAGAGAATGTCCTTATTTTTAGGAATACAGATTGAAGTATCTCCTACTGAAGTAGGAGACAGTGAGCATCATGCCTGCTAACTATGTACAGCTAGTTCAGAAAAGAGATTTCTAGGGGTGCCTGGGTGGCTCAGTCGGTTAAATATCCGACTTTAGCTCAGATCATGATCCCACGGATCATGAGTTTGAACCCCACATCAGGCTCTGTGCTGACAGCTCAGAACCTGGAGCCTGCTTCAGATTATGTCTCCCTCCCTCTCCCTCTCTCTCCCTCTGCCCCTTCCCACTCATGTTCTGTCTCTCTCTCAAAAATAAACATTAAAAATTTTAAAAAAAAAGAAATCTCTATATACAATATTAGAGGAGGGTGGGGAAGAGAGAGAGGTAATGAGAATGAGAAAGCAAACATAATAAAATGTTGTACATGAGAAACTGGGTTGACAGATTTGTACTGTTTGAAGCCTTCTATTCTGAAATAATTTTTGGCAGAAAAAAGATAAAGAGAATTAAAAACTGCTTACTGCTCTGTATTTTCTTGGACACTACTAAGTGGTTTCTGGATGTTTTCACACTTTTCCTCCAAGGCACAGAATCTCTCTGTCCAAAGATTGATTAACTGGCCAAGTTCCTGTAAGAAAGGTGTGGGAGAGGAAGAGGTTGAAATTTTGACATCTGAATTTTTCTTCTATACTGACGTGAAGTATTTTTCCATAGGTGAGAATTCTACAAATTCTTGACAAGAGATATTTAATTCCATCTCTTGCCCATAAAGTAAAGCAGCAGAAGTGATATTAAGAGGATAACATTAAAAGGATTTTTCAAAAAGTAAATATTAGCAAACTTTGCTATTTTAACTATTAATTAGTAGCAAGTTACTTTCAGTGTACCTCAAAACTAAGCAAACATACAAAGATGTCACATTATGTTATGAGAAGCACTTTGACAGATATACAGTGCCCAGTTGCTTCTAAACTGATAACATTACTAGAAGGGAAAAGTAATGCTGATAATCTAATGGGTCAAGCAGTCCAAAAAGAGTATTAATTACTGAAACAGAAATATTTTACAGAATCTAGCTGGATCATATTAATAAAGTATAATTTTACCTTTCCTCATACTTGGCATCTTTAAAAGTGAGCTCTTATAAGGTAAATAACATGATAGGGACTTAAATATACAATATGAAGAAGCCACACTAAGGACCCAGAAAGAGCTGAACATGCACCCGGCATTCTTATTCACTGTTTGGTCCGTTAGTTGGCCAATATCTCTAATAACACAGCAGCTGACAATATATACCCAATACTGATTATGAATAAAATCTGTCAGTATTTTTATTAGTCTCAAAGTAGAGGAAAATGCAGGTAAATCAGATTTATCTGCATGTAAATAGGTGTTCAGAGTTTTACATAATTGTTTTGTTAGTGCTAACCTCAAGTTCTAGAATATCTGAGAAATAGCTCACTTAGTAAATTAAAAAAATTTTTTAATGTTTATTTATTTTTGAGAGAGACAGAGTGTGAGCAGGGGAGGGGCAGAGAGGGAGAGAGACACAGAATTGAAAGCAGGCTCCAGGCTCTGAGCTGTCAGCACAGAGCCCGATGCAATGCTCGAACTCATAAACCATGAGATCATGACCTGAGCCGAAGTCAGATGCTTAACCGACTGAACCACCCAGGTGCCCCTTAGTAAATTTAATTTCCTTAAAGCCAAGGAAGTCAAAACATTCATGCTAAAATATTTTGGGATCATAGATATTTTGTTTCTTTTTAAACAGTTGCTCATCAATTTTAAACATTTCAAAACAGCTAATATATAAAAAGCTGTGGGGTGCCTGGGTGGCTCAGTTGGTTAAGCGTCCGACTTCGGCTCAGGTCATGATCTCATGGTTTGTGGGTTCAAGCCCCATGTTGGGCTCTGTGCTGACAGCTAGCTCGGAGCCTGGAGCCAACTTCAGATTCTGTGTCTCCCTCTCTCTCTGACCCTCCCCTGCTCACGCTGTCTCTCTTTCTCTCAAAATAAAAATTTATATATATATATGTGTATATATAAAGCTGATATACCTTAGAACATATGCCGAAAAAGTAAGACAAATTGATGCAGAGATAATGAGAAATTGCTGCAATTTCAAATTGCAAGAAATGTGTTCTAGTGCTCGCTTCGGCAGCACATATAATAAAAAATGTGTTCTAGAAACACACAGAAGAGCCACTCCAAAGTAGTTACCTCTCAGGGGCCCCTGAGTGACTCAGTTGGTTAAACGACTGACTCTTGATTTTGGCTTAGGTCACGATCTCGCAGTTCATGGATTTGAGCCCAGTATTGGGCTCTGTTCTGACAGTGTGAAGGCTGCTTGGGATTCTCCCTCCCCACCTCTCTCCGTCCCTCCCTACTCGTGGTCTATCTCTCAAAATAAATAAACTTAAAAAAAAAAAGTGGATGCCTTTCAGGCACTACAATCACCACTACTACTATCAGAGGATCTAAATACTGCTACGTGCTTTCAAGCCCTCAGTTTCATCATTAGAAAACTAGGCTACGAATGGATCAAGAAGATGTGGTTTATCTATACAATGGAATACTACATGGCAATGAGAAAGAATGAAATCTGGCCATGTGTAGTAACATGGATGGACCTTGAGGGTGTTATGCTGAGTGAAATAAGTCAGGTAGAGAAGGACAAATATCATATGTTTGCACGTATAGGAGGATTAGGAGGAACTTAACGGAGGACCATGGGGGAGAAGAAGGGGGGAAATGGTGGGGGAGAGGGAGAGAGGCAAACCATGAGAGACTCTTGAATGCTGAGAACAAACTGAGGACTCATGGGGGGAGGGGAGGAGGGGGGAGATGGGCATGAAGGAGGGCACTTTTGGGGATGAGCACTGGGTGTTACATGGAAACCAACTTGACAATAAACTATTTGTAAAAAAAAAAAAAGAAAACTAGGCTAATAACAAAACCTGTATCTCTACTGAATAAACACATAGTGAGTGGCTCAATAAATGTTAACTATTACTTTTACTAATTTCTGATGTTAATCCTTTCTCCAAAAAGTTTCATGCTTCTCAATTAGGGAAACGAATAATCTTACTTTAAAGTTGCTTTAACTCTTGCCTAAAAATCTTGGATGTGTTTCCTTTCTCCTTTTTTTTTTTAAATGTTTTATTTATTTCTAGGAGAGAGAGAGAGACAGTGTGAGCAGGGGAGGGTCAGATAGAGAGGGAGTCACAGACTGAAACAGGCTCCAGGCTGAGCTGGCAGTCAGCACCGAGACCGACGCGGGGCTCGAACCCACGAACCGCGAGATCATGACCTAAGCGAAAGTCAGACGCTTAACCGACTAAGCCACCCAGGCACCCCTCCTTTCTTCTTTCATTTCATGGATATGAATTCCCTCTTCCTCACTTTCCAAAGAAGAAGAAACCTTTATTACTCACTAACTCATATCAATAGTTTTATTGCCCAAAGAGTTCTATCTTGTAATAATAATTAGGCTCATTTAATAAAACTTTACACATTCATCACTCAGGCCTCAGGATTATCAGAAGTTGTTTTCCATATATCTGATCTTCAGAGATTATGACTTCCTTGGTTTGGAGATTTGCTTTTGGTTTAAAATCTCATGCACTGAGGAACAGTTTACATGGAAGAAGGTAACCCATAAGTTATATTTATAATCACTCAATAAAAATTAAGAACTGTATTAATTTGTTACAATTCAAATGTCTGACATCAACGAGACAGAAATAGTAAAGAGACAGTACAGCACAGCCTATGAAAGGGAATAACCATCCATGTTACCCTAGAAAAAAGCAATTTATCAAGTTATGCTACAGATACATGTTCATTGTAAATGCTATAACTATTTCCTTCTAATTGCACTCCCAAAGGTATGTTTCTGTAGTTTCATCTTTCATCTTAGTGTGATGAAGGGACTGTCTTATTTGTTTTACTGTGCTTTAGTATAGGGTTCTAAATGTAGCAAACCCTGAAATACTAACTGATCACAAAAGTATTTGTAATTATTTTGTATTAATTACTGTTATAAGCAGGAATGGCTATGGTATTTTCAGATTTCTTAAATTAGTTCTACAGCATTCAGATTACATAACAAGGATTATCAAGTTAAAGATGATAAAACTTCCTTTTTATGCTCCCCAAATCACCTAAATGAGATACCTGTGAATGGATTTTTTTTATCATCTTTAGGTCTTCAGTTAGGTTTTCACAGAGCTTCTGTGATTCAGCCAAGGACAAAATCGTATTTTCTTGTAGTTCATGTAGACTGCTACACAGCATACTGAGAAAGCCATCCATTTCCTTTTTCTGATCTTCTATCTTTGAAGGAAAAAGTTAGTTTCTTTTAATTAAAAAAAATTTTTTTGTTGTTTGTCTGGTTTTTTTAGAAAACATACAAATAGAAAAGTTAGCAAGCAGTATGTAGAGGAAGGTCTTTCTCTCTAGCCCCTGGAACCTCAATGCCATTCTCACCTCTGAGAGATGACTGCTAAACACTTTCAGAGATATTGTATACATTCTTAGGCAGATGTGCATACATAGGCACATATACATAAATATGCCTGTCTTCTCCACCCATGCATGATAGCATGCTATACATGCTGCTATGTAAACAAACATTTATCTTGAAGATCACTCTCTCTCATTTTTCTTAGCCATAATTCTGTTGGATCACATCAACGGCAGCGGGCATCCCATCTCTTCTTACCTCCAGATTCCAACTCACAACCCATGTCTTTTGCATTGTAGACAAGTGTACCCACAGATAGATGGAATTTCTTTCTTAAACAATTTGATTTTGAGAAATTAAGACTATAACATTTGTTACCTTACTAGCCACGGTCAATGAAGTCTTGAAAATATGCTTCAGTTGACTGTTGATTTTCAGTATAGACACCACAGTGGGGGATAAAGTTGTTTCTAGTGAACTTAGAAGGTCGGTCTTAAGTAGATCCTGGTTTTAAAAATAAACAAGTCTTTAAAAAAATATTTTCACTTTCATAAACCTGGATGGTTAACGATAGTATCTTAAATACTTTGTTAACACATGCAGAGTAAAATTCTAAGTTTCCATTCTCTAACCTTTATAGCCTACAGAGCCTATTTTTTTCTAGAGTCTATATTCATCATAAGTTACTTATTCCTACCTACAGTAATTAAGAAAATGGTCATGTAACATACAATAGATTCTTAACAGTCTAATGCAATAGAGGTCCAAAGAATTCAAACAATGACAATCCTCTGTTAAGACTTCAATATTTGCAAATAAAGAATTTTTTTTAAGTGGGCAAGTACACTTTAACAAAATAAATTTCAAACAAGCTTAGGTTACTAGGCAAATCGCCATCAAAGGCAGGCTTTGAGCTGGAGGTATTTAACTTTGAAGACCTGGTGACTTATGTGCTATTGTATCTGAAGAACTTGTTAAAGTTCTTGTTCTTGTCCAGGTATATGGAAAGTTGAGAATGTACCATATACCGAGGATTTTTACAAAAAGAAAAAAAAATTCTGACCTAAGCTCCCTTCACTTGGGCAGGGTGAGGAGCTATAATAGAAAAATTTAGTGAATACTTAAGAAAAAAGGCTACTGGTATTTTTTTGGAAAGAAGAGCTAACACACTAATTTCAACTCATTCTGTGGGAGCGGCCGTTATCTCTTCTGACTCAAGCAATGCTTACAAAGTGAAATATAACTTGGTAGAAAGACATCAATACATACAGCCTGGCATCTAGTATGAATCAATTTCCCAAAAGTTAGTACCCACTGAGCATCTATTAACTCTGTCAGATTGGGTGAATCTGAAGAAATATATCAAATAATGTCATATAAGCGCTGAACCTAGGCAATGTCAGCTAACATTTGTAGTGATTTACTTGGAAAATGTTCAACAAATATGGTTAGACTCCATCTAATAAATTAATAATGAAGAGAAAGCTATCATTTCTACATTGTGAATTATACAGTAAGTCTTAGGTGATTCATTTAGTAGCTTAAACACCTAGGAAATTTCACTAGTGGGCGGCAACTGGAAATGCATATTAATTGCACTCTCCATCCCACATCTGAAAAGGAGAATGTCAGGAATAGACTAATTCTGGTTTCCTTTTGAATATCATATTTTAATTTCTTTTTTCTTTAATCTTTTTAGCATTGCTTAAGGATTTGAAAGTTGCTGATTAAAGCATTTCCTCTGATTTAAAATAATAATAATAATAACAACAACATGGTTAGACTCCAAAAGGGAAGCAGAGAGCCTGCACCAAGAAGAAAACAAATAAGTGATATGGCCAAGAACTTCCTATGTATATCATACAATTACAAAATAAAGAGTATTATTCGAATCAGCTGTGAAGGAGGTAATATTAAGTATAATTAGATGTGTGGCTTCTATAGAACTATGAAAAAGAGTCTTACAGTTAAGGCCCAGAAGGGCTTGATCACACAGATCTGACTGCATAAATTGTCATATGTATTCCTAGAATTCTAACAGTTGTTTTTCTTGTACACTTTTCTGTATTTAGTGTAGTTTTAAATCAACCATCTAATATCCCCCCCAGCTGGGTCAGTTGTAACATCAGCACCACCACTGCAGAACCCTTGAGGAAGGATGATTGACCAATTTCAGACCCAACTAACAACTCATGGGTCCCTTGAATTCTTCTGGCACTAAACCTGCCCTCTCTAGTTATTGGGCTTATTAACTCCTGCTCTTAATATTACAAGATGTAAGTGAAGAAAGTCTTAAAGGTTCGTTATATGCATTTGGAAATTAATCTTTCTGGGAGAAAAAAAAACAGTGGAGAGATCTGTCTTTAAAAATAGAGAGCTACTCTTAAAGTGGTATGTTTATCACCATTTCTGGTAAAGCTTAAAATGAAAGAAAAGTTAACATTGTTTTTAAAGACTGCAAAGTAACCCTTCAAAAATAATTTAAGAGATTTACTAACAATCAATGTTTGAAGTACAGTTTTGCTTTCTGCTGCTAATGATTGTTCTTTTAATATCATATTAGAAATCTGAGAAACACGTGTAGACACATTTTCTGGAACAGACGTGAGCGATTCCAGTGCTGTTGTAGTAATTGTGTCTAATGCAGAGACACTGGAAGACAGTAGGTTACCTATACCAAAAAGAAAAAAGATATAAACTTTGACATATCGAGTTATACAGTTAGAACCACTTCAAAGAGATTGACAAAATTATATCCTTGCTGTGGAAATGTGTAATAGTAAATAAGCTTAGAATAATTGGCTCACTACTAAGAAATATAATCAAATAGAAATGATACATGTTCTACAGTACTCTGCAAGCACTCGACATGCTTGTCAGTGTAGCAGAACCACCACTACAGTTCACAGTAAGCGAAGAATCTTCCTGATCGCTAGCTAGAAGTAATCAGAGTAGTACAGTAAGTAAGTGGAAGAGGTTATAAAAGAGAAACCACAAATCAATAAACCAAACTTAGAGTGACTAGACCCCAGGTGATTTCTACAAATTTTCACATTTCTGTATCTCATGAAATATAGTGAAAATAATACTTTCATATGAAATAAACTAATGCTTAGGAGGTTTTTTCCTAAATGAAGATAGCACATGGGTATGGTTAAAACTTACTTTGTAAAGAACAGAAAACAACAACTAAAATCTATTTTTAACTCAAAAGCAGGAAAAGCACTGTTCCCTAGTCTGAGCAGACAGTGAGTGCATTGTAGGGACCAGTGACATAGTCACCCCAGTTTCTTATGATATTAAATGATCAGTTTTGAAATTAGTCTCACTAATCACACAAAGACTAGAATAATTAGAAATGCTTGAACTCGGGGTGCTTGGATAGCACAGTCGGTTAAGTATCCAACTTCAGCTCAGGTCATGATCTTGCAGTTTGTGAGTTCGAGCCCTGCACTGGGCTCTGTGCTGACAGCACAGTGCCTGGGGCCTGCTTCAGATTCTGTGTGTGTGTGTGTGTGTGTGTGTGTGTCTCTCTTTCTCTCTCTCTCTCTCTGCCCCTCTCCCCACTGACTCTCTCTCTAAAGTAAATAAACATAAAAAAGAAAAAAGAAACGCTTGAACTTACCAAACAAAGTCTTGTGAGCTTCTAGCATGACCTTTTGTTTTGAGCTGCTATCCTTAATTAATTCGTCCATCCTATTAAACAGACTATTCAGGTTTTTGCCAAAAACATCCTGAGCTTCTGCATTGTGCTGATCAATTGCCTTCTTACGATCCAGTTTGGAATGGAGACCAGATACATCTTTTGTAGTTTCTTCAACTGTGGTAAGCAACTACATATGATTTTTAAAAATAAATGTTAAGATGGATATCACAAAAGCAGACTAATAAAAATATCTGTGCTACATAAGGATTTCTCCTGACAAGAATCAGTAAGTTTCGGGGCGTGTGGGTGGCTCAGTCAGTTAAGCACCCAACTCTTGATTTTGGCTTGGGTCATGATCTCACGTGGTTAGTGGAATTGAGACCTGTGTCAGGCTCCATCCACACTGACAGCAAGGAGCCTGCTTGGGACTGACTCTCTCTCTCTCTCTCTCTCTCCCTCTCAACCTACCCTTCTACAGCTTGTACTCTGTCTCTCTCTCAAAATAAAAATATAAACTTAAAAAAAAAAACCTAAGTTTTAGTCTTTGTATCAGAATCCATTTTTAACTCACGCTAATTTCTCCAGTTGCCCAGGAATTTCCCCTCACCTAGCAACATAGGCAAGGAAGAGGGATTTGCCAACCTCATACAGTAATTATGCTCCCTCACAATTTTTTTCCTATTATGTGCTACTATTTTCTCTAATGTGCACCAAATAAAAAATTAAATACTTTCAACATCTCCCATCATTAGAAGGTGCTAAATTCTTTATAACTGATAAGTTTCAATCTTGACCAAAGGGAAAATTATCTCATTATTCTAAATGTCCTCAAAGTATATTAAAGTCATTTTCTATTTGCAAAACTTCAGGAATGTTTTTATTTTTTAAGTCAGCAGCTCTAGTGAGGAATATTCAGATGAAAAAATAGTGTTCTTTAAACTGACAGAAATGTTATTTGGGGTGAATAAGTAGAACTTCACAATTAATGCTTAAACAAAGAAAGCCACTTCTACCCATTCTCTAATTTCTTGAATGCAAGTATAAATCAAAACAAAGGACAAACCCTGCTGGCAGCATCATGAAGTTTCTCCTCAGTACATTCCAAAGCTGATGTAATATACTCTTCTTCAACAAGTTGTAATTTAGTTTCTTGTAAATGTTTCTGAGTGGTTTCAAGTTCCTGTGTCTTATTTTGCAGGTCAGATTTACACTGGTCAAGTTCATTTTTATTATCCATAAACAACTCTGTAACCTAAATATAACATATTAAATATTTTTTTTTAAGAATTACAGTGCTGAACTGATTGGACAGATACCTTCTGAGTTTGTAATGTAATGTGAGAAGAACCAAACAATTTCCATTCAAAGTTGTGACAAGCTGTAACAAGCTAAAAGATAGGTTAGCACATTTTATATGACAGCTGGTTTCTTCCTGTAAATTCATTAAAAACCTTGAGATGAAATAATAGGTCTAGTGTAGTGGTGTTAGTTCTTCAGGTTCCTCCCAACACTGACAATGTGAGGGGTGGCACAGAAAGAAGGGTCAGATCTGTCCACCTTAGTTATTCAACATCTGGTTTCTCCTAGTATCTGCAGTCCCTCACTGATAAACACAGTAATGAAAGTGTCTCCGCATTCACTATTTACCTTTTATAATAAAACCACAGAATTCAGTTAATTTCTTATAATGCTGCCTTGATATAAGTGGCAAACAGCATCTTCATCACTGATGACAGTAAAAATACAATACAACTGACAAAGAGTCAGCAAGAAAAAAAAAATCTTAAGGAAAAAGATCAGGGGCACCTGGGTGGCTCAGTCAGTTAAGCATCTGACTTCAGCTCAGGTCATGATCTCATGGTTTGTGGGTTCAAGCCCCGCGTCGGGCTCTGTGCTGACAGCTCAGGGCCTGGAGACTGTCTTTGTATTCTGTGTCTCCCTCTCTTCCTGACCCTCCCCTGCTAATGCTGTCTCTATCTCTCCCTCAAAAAAATATAAAAAACATTAAAAAAAATTTTTCTTTTTTTTAAAAAAGAAAAAAAGATCAGATGGTGCCTGGCTGGCTAAGCAGGTAGGGTATATGACTCTTGATCTCAGGGTCATGAGGTCAAGCCCAACACTCGGCATGGAGCCTACTTAAAAAAAGAAAAAGAGAAAGGGCACCTGGGTAGCTGTTGGTTGAGCATCCAACTCCTGATTTCAGCTCAGGTCATGATCTCACAGTCGTGGAATTGAGCCCCACATCACTCAGTGTAAGCCTGCTTGGGATTCTCTCTCTCCCCCTGACTGCCTCTCCCCCGCGCACACATTGTCTCTCTCTCAAAACAAAGAAAGAAAACATTAAAGAAAAAAAAAAGAAAAAACATGGCTTGTCTGAACTGAGATATACAGATGAAGCACACAAAGAATTTCAAAGACAGTACAAATTAAAAGAATGTAAAGAAAAAAAAGGAGGGGCAGGCACCTGGCTGACTGTGTCAGTAGAACATGTGACTTTAGATCTCGGGGTTTCAGGGTTGTTAAGTTCAAGCCCCACAATGGGTGTAGTCATTACTTAAAAATAAAAAACCTTGGGAAGGGGCACTCGGTGGCTCAGTCAGTTAAGCATCTGACTCTTGATTTCAGCTCAGGTCATGGTTTCATGGTTCATGGGTTTGAGCCCTTCATCAGTACACAGCCCACTTGAGATTCTCTGTCTCCCACTCTCTGCCCCTCCTCTACTCACTCAAAATTCAATTAAAAAAACATTAAAAAAATAAAAATAAAAATTCTTGGGGCATCTGGGTAGCTCAGTCAGTTGAACATCTGACTCTTGACTCTTGATTTTGGCTCAGGTCACAATCCCAGGGTCATGGGATTGAACCCTGCATTGGGTTCTGTGCTGGACATGGAGCCTGCTTGAGATCCTCTCTTTCTCCCTCTCCCTCTGCCCCTCCCCCACTCACTCATGCACACATGCACTCTCTCCAAAAAAAAAAAAAATCTTAAAAAAAACAAAGAAAAAAGTAAAAACATCAGGTTCCTCACACTGTGAAATTTTCTTTTAATATGTGCTTCCCAGGTAACATTCAATACTGTTTTAAATGCTTACCCGACTTAGCTCCTCCTCAACAGCACCAATTTTTTCAATCAGTTCCACAATCTGTTCTTCTTGGACAGTTAATTTTCCACTCATGGCTCTAAAATAAAATTTAATGTAAGTTTAACAGTTAATATTTTTTCCTAATTCCTTTAAAATGTATCCTAACACAATTGTGGCAGTTCTACATCATCTCTACCATTTATCATCATGATAATGATGCCTAGGTGTCAATAACCAATAAATACAAATTACAAAAAACAAATGTATTCCTTGTCCTTGTTTCATAAAAGGGCTGTTCTTCTTGTTATCTCCATTTTGAAAATAAGAATCCCTACCTTTGAGGAAAAAAAAGCATGTGTATACATAAAATTTGAGATGCTACAAAGCTGACCAAGGACTATAACTCACATAAAGTGAGGGGAGGGGGTACAATGCAAGTGGCTGCAATCAGGAATATGGAGTATAAATAGGACCCGCAGAATCCAGGAAAGGCTTGGGATGCGAAGGCATCAGGTGTCAGAGGAAGAAGGGATGAGATAAGGGGCTAAAACCTGGAGAAGTGAAAAAGTGTATATACAGAACAATTACACCTTTTGTCCCTTGCACACAAACCCTAGGATACACCGAACACACACCACCATCACACCACCACATAAATCTTCATGAGATGGAAGGGTTATCCTCTATAACACAGTTCCCCAGTCTCAGCACTACTGTCATTTGAACCAGATGATTCTGGCCCACTTTAATGGGTCTCTGATTTCTTAAGCATTAGCAAGTTTCAGAAGTGAATGCCATCCCTTGTAGCCTAGTTCCTTCATAACTACCAACAATTTTCCATTCCACACTGTGCTGAAATGACAAAGATATTTTTGCGAGTGCAAATTTCCTCAAATTATTAGCTAAAGATACTGGCGATTCAAGAAACAGCTAAAACTGAGGTATAAGAGGAGAGTTAATTCTGACAGTCTTTCCATTAACTATGTTAGCTCTTTATTGGAAATAGCTCTTTGATGTGAATGAGATATTTGAAATGCTTTCTTATATTGAATGTTCATGAGGTAATGCAACATTTGTTATTTCATGGATGATATGGTTTTGACAGTTTTAAAAGATCTATTAAGCTAGGAGTAAATAAAGCATTATCTTGTTTTAAATGGTGGCTGCAGCTTTCATAATCCTCTTCTGACTTACAGTGTAGTAATTCCAAAAGCATGTTCAGAAAGAACATTGCTTCCAATTATGCCTCATGTTTATTAATAGCAAATACTGTCTTTTTAATCATGGGACTGGGAAACTAAAAATTCATTTATTATTTATAATTTTATAACTAAAATTATTTCTTAATTTAAAATACATCAGGGGCGCCTGGGTGGCTTAGTCGGTTGAGCGTCCGACTTTCGCTTAGGTCATGATCTTGCGGTTCGTGGGTTCGAGCCCCGCGTCAGGCTCTGTGCTGACTGCCAGCTCAGAGCCTGGAGCCTGTTTCAGTCTGTGACTCCCTCTCTCTCTGACCCTCCCCTGCTCACGCTGTCTCTCTCTCTCTCTCCTAGAAATAAATAAAAAAACATTAAAAAAAAAAAATTTTTTAAAAAAAAATAAAAAATAAAATACATCAAAGTGATGGTCAACAGAAGATAAACAAATGGGACAATCAGTCTATAATGTCGAATGTTTGACTACTGACAGCAGAAGATGCTACATGAGCAAATCATGGGACAAAACCACTTATTCACTGGTTGCCTACTAAGCACCTATCTCCAGCATCCACGTTTCCTTTGGGAAAGGACCCTCCCTTGACTGTACAGCACCCAAGCTGTGTGGAGGGAATGTGACTCCATTCTCAGATCCAGGGACTAAGCCTGACTGCTCAAGATAATCAGGGAAATTCAACTCCTTTGACAGTTGTTGGTTCAGACATGGATACAACTCAAACCTAACCTAATCAATAAGCGATGTTTTCCCCCAGTTCTGATAGTTACAGGCCAGGCAGCCTCTGACTCACATGGGACATGAATGAGAGCAGTAGCTACTCTGGGGCTGACCATTAACCATGCTGAAGAACCCACCTTAGGAGAAAGCCACCGCTTAGGACAGGAGTGAGGACAAAACAGGTTCCTTGAGCTACTAGATTAACTAACTTTGAAGCTCATTCTACCCCTTGCTGTTTTAAGACAGTTTAAACTGGGTTTTCTAGCAACCAAAAGCACTGTGATACCAAATTTAAAATATAAAAAGTGGTTACTGAATAAGAACTAATGTGTAAAAGATATAAAGTGGTAGAAATCAAGACACCCATAAAGTAAACAATTGAAAAATAAAATGCTGTAGTGTGTACAAGAGCGGTATACCTAAAAGTCAGATAAACAGAAGGGAAAAAAAAAGAATAAAAAATACCGCATCTAAGAATTAAGTGCAAACTTACAAAGGAGTTTTGGAAAAATGTTTTGCCAAGTAGGTACAGGATATGAAAAAACCTGGGTGGCTCAGTCGCTTAAGTGTCCAACTTCGGCTCAAGTCATGATCTCACGGCTCATGAGTTCAAGCCCTGCATCGGGCTCTGTGCTGATAGCTCTGAGCCTGGAGCCTGCTTTGGATTCTGTGTCTCCCTGTCTCTCTGCCGCTCCCCTGCTGGCATGCTTGCTCTCGCTCTCTCAAAAATAAAGAAACATTGAAAAAAATGTTTTTTAAATAAAAAATAAAAAAATAAACTAAACAAAACCAAGGTAGCACAGAAAGAAGAATACCATTTAATAGACTGTGATAGTCATACAATGCAAGTTTGAGCATTTGTAGTGTATGAGCCAATCAGGAAGACATAGTACATTATGACAACTGAGAATAACATGGAAGAAAATGAGTTCAATTAAATGATCTACATGCTATCACAATGATCACATAATGTAACAATATATGTATCATCTGTAAAAAAAAAAAAAAAGTTGTGTAAAAGATTATGCTAAAATGCTTTCTATTATCAATTAGCCCTAAATACCTTTTATCATTAATTTTTGAAAAATGCCCTGTGAAAGTCACCCTCCTTAACACCTTCAAGGATACATGCTATCAGGAATTTTCAACTTATAATTGTTAGCATCCCTCTTGTCTTCTGCTCCTTATTTAACCTGTTGTTATTGTTTCTAAATAAAGTTTCACTATGTTTCCTTTGAACTACTCCAGGGCTTTTAAAAGTGAACAGATTAGTGGTTGTCAGAGGTTAGGGGCCAGTGGGGAAAAAGGATAGGGTATGATTTCAAAGAGGCAACAAGAGGGAGATCTTTGTAATGGTACGATACTCCGTATCTTAATTGTAGAACTACACGAATCCACAAATGAGACTAAATGGCATCAAATTAAACATGCACCTTGCACCAATGCCAATTTCTCGGTTTTGACATTTTACTAAAGTTAAGCAAGAGGTAATGAATGGGGGAAAGAAATGCAGTGAAAAATATATGGGACCTCTCTGTAGTTTTCTTATAACTTCATGTGAATCAATAATTATTAAAAAATTATATAAAAAATGTTTAAACTTGTTTGAGAACTACTTGTTAACGTCAAAAGAAAAAAGCATTTATAGGAGGCACGAGAGATATAAAAACTTTAATGTCCCCTAAGTAAATTTTACTTCAAACACCTTGTTACCAGAAAATGATTATTCTTGGAAATTAATTTCTATAGCCAAGGGCTTACCTAAAATTTTCTTCAGAAATGTAGACCCCATTTTTCTCACGGGCTGCAGCAAGATCCCGTTTCAGACGCTCTATCTCTTCTGTATATTCCTACACAAGAAGAATGTTGTGGGTGTCAATTTAGCATATAACTCTTTCTTCATTCAGTTTTTGGAGGATATATATATATGTGTGAGTATATATATATGTGTGTGTATATATATGTGTGTGTATATATATGTGTATATATATATATACCTCAAATAAAACATGAAGTTAGCCCTTCAATTAAAAAACAAACACAACTGGGTTGCTTGGGTGGCTCAGTCAATTAAGTGTCTAACTCTTGATTTTGGCTAAGGTCATGATCTCACCATTCGGGAGTTTGAGCTCCTAGGTGGGGCTCTGCATGATAGCACAGAGCCTGCTTGGGATTCTCTTTCCCTACCCCTCTCCCCATCAAAAGTAAATAAACTTTAGTAAATAAATACATACACACGTACATACGTGTTCCAGGAAAAGGAACACAAGCCAGACTGGGAGGAAATACTTACTAATTATCTCAAAAAGGGCTTGTATCTAAAAGATATGAACTACTCTTTACCATTTAATAAGAATACCAACTAAAAGTTGGGCAAAGAATATGGGTAGTCTTTACACAAAAAAGATAATACAAATGGATAATAAGCGTGTGAAAAGATACTCATTATCATTATTCACTAGGGAAATGCTACTTAAAACCACACTGAGGTATAATTATACTCTTATCAGAATGGCTAACATTAACAAGATGGACTATGGACTATAAGCAAGTGTTGGAGAGGATGTGGAGAAACTGCAACCCTCACAGATTGGCTGCTGGGGAAAACTGAAAGTGGTACATCCACTTTGGAAAAGTTTCTTACAGATTAAAAATAAATTTACTGTGCAACACAGAAATTAAACTTCTAGGTATTTACTTAAGAGGACTTAAAACACATCAAAACCAAGACTGTACACTAATGTTCACAGAAGCATTACTGGAAATAATCCAAATGTCCACTGGCTGGTGAATCGATAAGCAAAATGTGTTAATATCCACTTAATGGAATACTATTCAGCAGTAGAAAGAATCTATGGATACACACTACAACACAGATGAAGCCCAAATGTTATGGCAAGTGAAAGAAGCCGGATGAAGACCAATATTATATGATTCCATTTATAAAAAATATCTGTAAAAAGCAAATCTACAAACTAAAAGTAGATCAGTGGTTGACTGTTTGCAAAGGGGAACTTTATAGTGATAGAAATTTCCTAAACCTAGATTGTAGTGATGTTGCAAAACTCCATAAATGTACTAAAAAATCCTTGAATTGTAGGCTTACAATGGAGGAGTATTATGGAAATTTTACTCTAATGTCTGGTAATTATGTCATATTAAGGTATGGTGATTATACCCTAATGCTGTAAATAAATAAGTTTCATAAATGTAAGTAACTGCAAATTTTGCTGAATTGATAGAGCTAGAAAGTCAATATATTAGCATTAGAAAAAAAATGTTAATATATTAGGTAGTTAATTAAAATCATTAGATGAAAAGTCTTAACCATAGGCAATTTAACAAATCTTTTAACAATTACCTGTTTCAGGTCCTTATTTTCACATTTGCCAAATAAGATTACATTACTCCACAAAATTCACAATTACCTTAATAAGAGCTCTTTTGGTGAGTTTCTGGTTAACTTCAGGCTTATTTAGTATGTTCTTTGCTCTATGAGCATATTCCAATGTACTCAGAGTTTCCTGTGAAGAAAAGAAAACATCAACTACTAAAAATATTATGAGAATAATGTAGATCTGTTATCTAAAAGGTACTATAAAATAACTTACAAGAAATAATCTATGGTTATATCTAATCTAAACATCTATTCAGGGGCGCCTGGGTGGCTCAGTCGGTTAAACGTCTGACTTGGGCTTAGGTCATGATCCTACAGTTCATAAGTTCAAACCCCACAACAGGCTCTGTGCTGACAGCTCAGACCGTGGAGCCTGCTTCACATTCTGTGTCTCCCTTTCTCTCTGCCCCTCTCCTGCTTGTGCTTTCTCTATCTCTCAAAAATAAATATTAAAAAAAAAAAACCTCTGCCAGGAAAGCGGAAGACAATTTTTCCAGTGGCATCCTCCTCTATGTGCAGGTGTGCAATACCCAGGTTCTTTTTACTCTCACATAGAATGAATGAAGCCAATTAATGAACTTTTAAACTATGTGACAACTAAGTAAGAATTACACTTACTACACTTGCAGATACCTTTCAAAGGGCTTACCTCAAGATTGAGGGATGCAGGAGAAATCGTTGCAATTATAGATGTTCTTGTACGTCCTCCAAGGGAATCCTGGAGGATTCTAGTTAGTTTAGATTCTCGATAAGGAACATGAGGTGTTCTTTCTACAAGAGCAGTAATAACCCTTCCCAAAGTCAAAAGGGACTGATTGATATTTCCAGCTTCCCGAGCTCTCTTGTCAACTGCACCAGAACGGCCAATGTTCTCACTTCCAGCAAGATCAACCTTGAATTTCAAAAATAAAAATAAGTTGTCAGTTCCATTGGATTTGGACACAAAGACTTTCATTCCTGTATATATTAAATAGCCAACAAAATAACTTTTCTATAATTGACAACCCACTATAAAACTGATAATCTAGTGACTACAAATATATCATCTAGAAATATAAAATTTCGAGCTGCTCTATGAGTGGTCAAAAATGAAACAGTTGAAAAGAACTACCATATGATTCAACAATCCCATTTCTATGAATATTATCCAAAGGAAATGAAATCAGTGTCTCAAAGAAGTATCTGCACTCCCATGTTCAATGCATTATTCACAATAGTCAAGATATGAAAATAATCAGCGTCTGTTGATGAATGAATGGAGGAGGTGTGTGTGTGTATATATATATATATATATACACACACACACACACATATATATACACACACACACAATGGAATATATTTTCAGTCATAAGAAAGAAGGAAATCTTGCCATGTGCAACATGGATGAACCTGGAGGACATAATACAAAGTGAAATAAGCCAGAGAAGGCTAAAGACTGCATGATCTCATTTGTATGTAGAATCTGAGGGGAAAATAAGAAAGTTCACTGAAACAGAGAGTAGAATGATAGTTACCAGAAGCAAGAGAGTGGGGGAGAAGGAGATACTGGTCAGAGGGTACAAGTCTTCAGTCATTAAGATGAATTCAAGTTCTAGGGGATCTAATGTACACTATGGTGACTATAGTTAATAACACTGTAGTGTAGAGTATACTGTACTGTAATAATATTAGGTGACCCACTAGGGCACCTGGGTGGGTCAATCAATTAGGCATCTGACTTAGGCTCAGGTTTGGTTAACCTCACAGTTCGTGAGTTCAAGCCCACGTCAGGCTCTGTGCAGACAACTCAGAGCCTGGAACTCACTTCTGATTCTGTAACTTCCTCTCTCTCTCTCTGTCCTCTGCCACCTGCACTCAATTTCTTTCTCTCTTTCTCAAAAATAAACATTAAAATAAAATTTAAAATAATAATACTATACCGAAATTTACTAGGAGAGTAGACCTAAGCATTCTCACTACCCAAAAACAAACAAACAAAAAAAGGTAACTATGTGAGATGAAAAGATATGATAATTAATCTGATTATGGTAATCATTTCACAAAGCATATGTTTATCAAATCATCACATTGTACACTTTAAATATATAATCTTTTTTTCTTTAACTTTTTAATCTTTACTTTTTGAGAGAGAGAGGGAGAGAGACAGAGTATGAGCAGGGAAAGAACACAGAGAGAGGAAGATACAGAATCCGAAGCAGGCTCCAGGCTCTGAGCTGTCATCCCAGAGCCTGACATGGGCTTGAACTCACGAGCCATGAGATCATGACCTGAGCTGAATTTAGATGCTTAACCGACTGAGCCACCCAGGCGCCCCTTTAAATGTATAATCTTATTTGTCAATTATTCCTCAGGAAAGCTGGAGGAAAAAAAAAGAATGAAACAATATAGTTAAGGTAGATGCTTACCAAGTTCAACTTTCCAATTTTAACAAGCTCCTCTCCATCAATTGTAGTTTCTTTCATATGTATTGTAACAGAGAAAACTGAGTGGGAACGACTAGAAAACAAGATCAGGTTGCCCAATCATTAGAACATAAAATATTATTTGCTTTCTATAAAATACTGAAAACTGCAAAGAAAGATCAAAATCCACAAGGTAGAGAAAGGTAGTAACAGACAGGAGACGTTAAGATTTTGGAAGACGGAGGGCAGATAAAACAACGGTTAGGTTTTTGCTTTCTTGTACTTGCTGTCTGCAGAGGAGACACCAATAAGAAACTATCTGTGAACACCTAATAGACTCAAGAACTAGAATCCTCAGACCTCTAAAGCTGGATATGGAGTAGGACTGAGACAGCTGCCTGGGACGCGAGAGGAGAATTCAGATCTACTATATACAGGAACCTCTTGAATTATATCATTACCATAAATTCAAACAGCACCACACAAGCCAGAGGTTACTTGCTTTAAATTATTGCCTGTTGTAAAAGTACATTGCTATGCTTTGACAATGCCATCAGAAATAGTTAACACCCTCTCCTGAGAAGCAGAAATGATAAATAGCAGTGATTACCAAAACACTACAAGATAATCACCAGTAGACCATAAAGTGTTCCAAAGTCTATCTTATGCTATGTACTCACATTCAGCTTTTATCTGAAGGGCACAGAAATTATATAGACAACCCAGACAGCTTTCCTTCCTATATCAATGCCATTTGGTGAACATCATTATGTTTATGTCACTGATGGTTGGTAGAGAATACGGAAACTTTTAATCTTCATATTTGTAGTTTGCATGCTACTTGGAAAATTTTAAAGTAGTATATTTAAAAAACATTTTTTAATGTTTATATTTGAAAGACGGACAGAGAACAAGCAGGGGAAGAACAGAGAGAAAGGGACACAGAACTTGAAGCAGGCTCCAGGCTCCGAGCAGGCAGCACAGAGCATGACACGGGGCTCAAACCCACAAACCGGGAGATCATGACCTGAGCTGATATTGGTGCTTAACCAACTGAGCCATGCAGGCGCCTCTAAAAGTATCATATTTTATTACTTAAAACTACAGAAAAGGGGAAAGACATGGGAAAAATATAAGCAAACTAGAGATTTGAATTACAACATACATTTCATACTTTTCTACCATTTTTACCCATTCCTAATCCAAGATTATGGATTTAATACAATTAAACATAGAAGTCAACGCTGATTTTAGAAAACCAAATTGCTTTCCTTCACTTTACCACATTTATAAAAAGATCTTTACTTCAGTCTACATACAAAAAAAGGAGTCCTAAATTACATAAATTAATGAAAAAATAAGAATTTATTTCAAAGAAAGGTATTTACAGAAAAGAAGAAATATTACCTAGTCTTTTTTTTTTTTTTAATGTTTTTTATTTATTTCTAGGAGAGAGAAAGAGAGAGAGAGAGACAGCGTGAGCAGGGGAGGGTCAGAGAGAGAGGGAGTCACAGACTCTGAAACAGGCTCCAGGCTCTGAGCTGGCAGTCAGCACAGAGCCCGACGCGGGGCTCAAACCCACGAACCGTGAGATCATGACCTAAGCGAAAGTCGGACGCTTAACCAACTAAGCCACCCAGGCGCCCCGAAATATTACCTAGTCTTAAACTCATTCCTCCAAATCCTACATAATTTTTTTAAATGGGAAGTTGTTATAGGGAAACTTAATTAAAATTATAAAATCAGGGACACCTGGCTGGCTCAGTCAGTAGAGCATGTGACTCTTGATGTCGGGGCTGTAAGTTCAAGCCCCGTGTGTGGTATAGAGATTAAAAATAATCTTTTTCTTTTTTTCTTGAGAGAGAGAGAGAATGCACATGCGAGCAGGGGAGGGGCAGAGAGACAGGAGGACAGAGGATTGAAAGCAGGCTCTGTGCTGACAGAGCGGGGCTCAAACTCATAAACCATGAGATTGTGACCTGAGCCAAAGTCAAAAACTCAACCAACTGTGCTAACCCAGGCACCCCTAAATACATATATTTTTTTATAGAGTTGTAGAAATTTCTAATTATAAGGAAGCAAAGAAATAAGAGATCTAGTTGTTGTTTTTTTTTTAAGTTTAATTTTTCAGGTAATCTTTACACCCAATGTGGGGCTCGAACTCATGACCCCAAGATCAAGCGCAGCACATTCTCCCAATTGAGCCTGCCAAGTACCCCAAGATCTAGTTCTAATAATCATTTTGTACGTCAGGGAAACTGATAGATAAGTTCACTTGTTTACCTGAAGTCACATGTTTGGTTAACTGCAGAACTAGAACTAAACACCAATATCTAACTGCCAATCCATAGCTCCTATAATTACACTCTAATGCTTCCTGCAAAGACCAGCAGAAAAAGAAATCACCTGACTCGATACACTGCTTTTCTAGAATTTGGGATTCATCATATAAGGGGTGCTATCAAATATGCCCCTTCCTACCCCGGAAAGCCAGTGTTAGTAACCATGTATTTCTACATTAAAATGAAGGCATCTGAAAAAAGTGTTCATAAATCATGTTGTACAACCTAAATACATATAATTTTTGTCAATCATACTGTAATAAAGCTGGGAGAAAAAATTAAATGAAGCTATCTGACTTTCTTCTAATCCTTATTTAAATCAGGTGCTTTGTTTTAAGTATCCATTTGGGTCCCAGAAAAGTGCTGAGGGAAAGCCTTCATGAGGCTAAGGAGGTAAGCCTCTGAGCATCCCACCCCCAAATCAACTACAGCAGCCACATTATCAGCAATTTATCAAAGCTCTCCTATATGATTTCAGCTGAGAAAAAATAATCTACTTTAAAAAATTTAAAACTTCTGCTCTAATTCAACTTGTCTTTGTTCTCCTTTCAGTATTCTTCCAACACTGGTGCTGCCCTATAAATCTCAAATCAATTACTAAAGCATGAAATCTAGCATACATTTGACTAGGATACATGTAGCATACATGTGACTCACATACCTTGAACTCATCCTAATTTGACATCCTCCATTAAAAAGAAAATGGAGCAGTGGGGGGAAGACCATGGCTTTCTTACCTAGAGTATGCATTCATCAAAGTTGCTGCAGTTGTCCTTTTTGCTGCCCCCTTCTCCAAAATTTGATAGACTTCATTCTTGTTGTGCACTGTAATTTCTTCTAAACCTTTGATTATCACCCCCCTCTGACCAAATATGAAAAGAGCATCCATCAGATTGGTAAAATATATACATACTGGCTTCTCAAAGCATCACATTAAAACCTGGAGACATTTCATTCTCAAAGACTGAGTTACCTTGTTACGGGGATCATCAAACATCTGTAGTCTCTCAGAAACATCAGAAGATGGATTAAGGAGATCAAAAAGTTCTTCATTATAGATTTCTAACAGAGACACTTTGACTGAAAATTCAGTACCATTATCAGTAAGTTTCTCAAAAATTTGATGAAGAGTACGTGGAATTATACCAGCCAAGGGATCCTGAAATCATAATATTAATAATAAAATAAAGGAAGAATGCCATCCATTTACTATGGCAGTTAAAGCACATATAACAAGAGATTCCTTTATGATATATTTAAACACAAATATGTCAAAACAAGTTTTAAAAAACTAACATTATTAGAGAAGCCAAGTATTTTTACAATTTATTCAACAGTATTCTTTTTCATACCTTCCACAAATCTGCCCTACCGATCAGCCACTTCATGCCTGACCATTACGTAGAACCAACCATACTAAGTTACTTACAAAACCAAGTTTAATAATTCTAACTTTTCTCACGAGAACATACTACTACTACGTTAACAGAAAAATGGCCCCTGTAACAATATATTCCCTAATTCTAACATAAACACAGTTTTTCAAATATTTAAGCATCTTTTATAAAAGTGTTATAAATCTCCAAATTTTGAAACTGTACTTTAAGCCTATTCCTTATTTCCTGTGTTTACAATCCCATAACTTCATTATCCATGCTCCAATTTAATGCCTCAACAATGAAACCACTAGAAAAATAGGATCAACCTAAATGTTAATAATTTGGAAAAATAAGTTAGTCATTAAACTCACTTAAACAGGGGCGCCTGGGTCAGTTAAGCGTCCAACTTCAGCTTAGGTCATGATCTCAGTTTGTGAGTTCGAGGCCCACATTGGGCTCTCTGCTGTCAGCATGGAGCCTGCTTTGGATCCTCTGTCCCTCACTCTCTCTCTGCCCCTCCCCTGCTCTCTCTCGCTCTCTCTCTCTCTCAAAAATAAATAAAATAAACATTAAAAAAAAATTCAAACACACTTGATGGAAATCTTTGTGAAATGTACTATGTGCTTTCTACACTATCCAACAACACAGTGATCTTAATTTCTTGAACACTCAAGGTCATCATTGATAAAGTACCATGCTGCCACTTGCTATGATAACTTAATAAGACTCAATCCCATGCTGCAGTCTTCCCTTTCAAGCCCTACTCACATGCCTCTTTTCCATGATATTTTTTAATTAAAAAATGGTTTTTTAATGTTTGTTTATTTTTGAGAGAGAGACAGAGTGTGAGCAGGGGAGGGGCAAAGAGAGAGGGAGTCACAGAATCCTAAGCAGGCTCCAGGCTCTGAGCTGTCAGCACAGAGCCCGACACAGGGATTGAACTCACAAGCCATGAGATGATGACCTGAGCTGAAGTCGGATGATCAACCAACTGAGCCACCGAGGCGCCCCTCCACCATATTCTACTTAAACTATTCTGTCTCAAACAGATCCCTCTCTTATCATTAACTGTGCCAAATGTATTAATTCTTTCTCTCCCAATGAGACTATGTTTCTTAAACAGGACATACCATACAGCTTATCCTATATTCATGTTTGATGTGGTACGCTGATTTTCTCTATTTCAAGAAAGAGGCCTTCAACCAAGTTATATTCAGTTATATTTCAGCCATTTTAGAAATAGAAACCTAATATAAACAATAAATACCTCCTCCCAAGTGTACTCTTCATTCGGTGACCTCTCACCTTCCATTGTAAAGGTTTTTCCAGTGCCAGTTTGGCCATACCTGTCAAAATTTTAAAAACTGTTTAAAAAAATACATGCATCTAAACTTTTTCATCAATTTGAAAAATAGTGTTTCACTCACGCAAAAATAGTGCAATTGTAACCCATAATAACTTCATCCAGAATTGGACAAACAACACTTCGGTAAACATCAATTTGTTTAGTAGACGCTCCAAAAACCTATCAAAGAAAAAAAAAAAAAAATATATATATATATATATATATATATATTAGAGCAATTCTTCGGGGGGAAAAATGTCAAAATTACTCAACTCATTCAGCCCACTAGAAACCATTTGACAGCTCAAAGAGTCAACTGAAACTTGGAATTGACACTAGAACCTAGAGGAAGTATGTAT
>NW_024080676.1:1051506-1100979 GCF_003009895.1 Hyaena hyaena | reverse complement strand
AGTTATATTCAGTTATATTTCAGCCATTTTAGAAATAGAAACCTAATATAAACAATAAATACCTCCTCCCAAGTGTACTCTTCATTCGGTGACCTCTCACCTTCCATTGTAAAGGTTTTTCCAGTGCCAGTTTGGCCATACCTGTCAAAATTTTAAAAACTGTTTAAAAAAATACATGCATCTAAACTTTTTCATCAATTTGAAAAATAGTGTTTCACTCACGCAAAAATAGTGCAATTGTAACCCATAATAACTTCATCCAGAATTGGACAAACAACACTTCGGTAAACATCAATTTGTTTAGTAGACGCTCCAAAAACCTATCAAAGAAAAAAAAAAAAAAAAATATATATATATATATATATTAGAGCAATTCTTCGGGGGGAAAAATGTCAAAATTACTCAACTCATTCAGCCCACTAGAAACCATTTGACAGCTCAAAGAGTCAACTGAAACTTGGAATTGACACTAGAACCTAGAGGAAGTATGTATATGAGGATAATTTTACATAGTGCAATTGTAACCCATAATAACTTCATCCAGAATTGGACAAACAACACTTCGGTAAACATCAATTTGTTTAGTAGACGCTCCAAAAACCAAAAAAAAAAAAAAAAAAAAAAAAATATATATATATATATATATTAGAGCAATTCTTCGGGGGGAAAAATGTCAAAATTACTCAACTCATTCAGCCCACTAGAAACCATTTGACAGCTCAAAGAGTCAACTGAAACTTGGAATTGACACTAGAACCTAGAGGAAGTATGTATATGAGGATAATTTTACATTATAAATACACAGGAATTGCAGCATTTAAGGAAGTAGGTACCATATCAAAAGTATATGTCTTCCTTGAGCTCTTGTCAGCCAATCCTCCAGTTCGTACACTAACTTCTTTTCGTACTTGATCACATTCTACTACAGAATGGGCGCTAGCTTTCCGTTCTGCCAAATTAAATGGTCTATAAAAAGAAACACACAAAGTTACTGAAAAAACTCTTAGTTATCAGGTTACAAATAACATTGTCATTAATACTTTAGACAACAAAGTGAAGTTTTTTTGACTACACTGTTGGTAACAGGGATTTCACGGGGACTAACGGTACTGCTAAAGCAGACGGCAGAATTTTAAGTTTCAACTCCCAGAAATAAAAGGGTTTTTTTTAATTTTCAAAGCTACGTGAGACATTATAATTCTGACTGTTTCTCGGAGTAGATGCTAACAGAATTAACTTGTAAAAAATGCCAAACTTATTTTTTAGAATTGTATTTCTATTCTTAGGATCTGAGAAAATTAGGTTATGATAAAATAGAAAAGATCTGTGTTCAAATTACTAACCGAATTTGTGTTTGAAATACTAACCTGATAGTGAATAACCGGCACAAGATTAAAAATAGATAAAAAATAATGACTAATAAATACATTGAGTACTTACTATGTGTCAGGTACTCACTATTCTTTTTTTTTTTTAATGTTTGTTTATTTTTGAGAGATAGAGGAGACACAGAATCCGAAGCAGGCTCCAGGCTCTGAGCCATAAGCACAGAGCCCAATGGGGGCTCGGACTCAGGAACTGTGAGATCATGACCTGAGCCAAAGTCGAATGCTTAACTGACCGAGCCACCCAGGGGCCCCAGTACTCACTATTCTAAATGTTTCACATGTATTAACTCAGTTTGTCCTCACAACACTCTGAGGTCCAGGGGAGAATAGTAACATAAAACTAACGATCATAAAAGAGGTAATGTTTAGAAAGAATATGTAAAGGGTGCTGTCAGAACACACAACAAAAATTTAATATGGTCTTGATTGGGACAAGGAGGGGTAGGGGAAGCATAAACGATGGGAAAGACCCCCAGAGGAAAAAATCTTCTAAGCTAAATTCCTCCTTGGGCTTTTAATAGAGTGAGGATTCTTGATACTGCTTGGGCAAAGTAGCACTATATGCAAACTTCCCCATTTGATAAATGGGGCTGAGTAATAGTACCAACCTCACTGCGCAGGAAAATAAATCCTGTTTAGTTTACCATTTCCCAGTGGCTACTACAATGGTTGAACATGGCAAAGTCTGTTAAATTACACAGCTTAATAAATGTCGGGGTGCCTGGGTGGCTTAGTCGGTTAGGCGTCCGACTTTCATTTGGGTCATGATCTCGCGGTTTGTGGGTTCGAGCCCCGCGTCGGGCTCTGTGCTGACTGTCAGCTCAGAGCCTGGAGCCTGTTTCAGAGACTGTGTCTCCCTCTCTCTCTGGCCCTCCCCTGCTCACGCTGTCTCTCTCTCTCTCTCCTAGAAATAAAAATATTTAAAAANAAAAAAAAAAAAAAAAAAAGAAATAAAAATATTTAAAAAAATAAAAATAAAAAAAAAAAATAAATGTCACCCTAAGGGGAATAATGGAAGAGCTGAAAAGAACCATAATCCATACAGTGGCATCCATCAGATATTTATACTTAACACACATCTGGACCAAAGAAAGATGTACTCCTAACCTGAGTTCACTTTTCCCATTCATATTATTATATGAATATATTATTTCCCATTCATATATTATTCCCATTATCATATATTATGAAAGTAAATGCCAAATGGGAAATTCTTTCTCTTCATTACTAGACAAACCACATCGCTATTTCATTTAAAAAGGATACCTCAACATCCTTTGGCATGCCCCATCCTAGCATATTTTTGATGGCCAGAAGATCACATTTGTGACCCTGGAAAATTTAACTGAGCAACTCCCAGATAATATATAGTGATGCTATCCATTGTCAAATGTAATGAAACCTATACAATGTAAATAACCATGCATGCAGGATTTTTTTTTTAATTTTTAATGTTTTTTATTTATTTCTGAGCAGAGAGAGACCGCGTGAGCCAGGAAAGGTCAGAGAGAGAGAGGGAGACACAGAATGTGAAGCAGCCTCCAGGCTTTGATCTAGCTCTTAGCACAGAGCCCGATGCAGGGCTCGAACCCATGAACCGTGAGATCATGACCTGAGCTGAAGTCGGACATTTAACTGACTGAGCCACCCAGGTGCCCCGCATGCAGGATTATTAAAAGTTCAACAAAACTTGGTCAAAACCAACTTAGAGGTAGGCCAAGAGTATCAAGTAGAATGAATTACTCTCATGTAGTTAAAGTTCTTTCAATCAGTCTATCATTCTTAGCATCTCTCAACTAATCTCTTTGCCTGGATGTGTAATTAAGTTAACCAAATGAATACCATTCATGATGTCACAACTGAACAGTAGATATTCACACATATTACACATTCCTAAAAGTTATCAAAACTCTGAGGAGCTTTAGGGACTATTTGTACTATGATAAATAGTACTGCCAAGCCACTATATTCCTAACCAAACCTCTCTAACTAGAAATTGCAAGGTCCCTGCTGAGGACGCTAACAAGCCCATGGATTTGTTGGCCTCACTGCAGTTATATTACATTCATTCATTCATTCCACAAATATTCATCAAGTACTTATTATATGATAGGTACTTGTCTAGGAACTGAGGATAGATAAGTAAGCAAAACCAAGTTTCAAAAAAACCCAAAACACCCAAGTTCCTATTCTCAGGGAGCTTTATCCTAGTGTTATAAATGGATAATTTAGATGCTGATAAATTAGAAATGAAAATAAATAAAACAGACTAAATGGGATTGGAAATGATGATGGGAGGGGCGCCTGGGTGGCTCAGTCGGTTGAGCGTCCAACTTTGGCTCAGGTCTTGATTTCACAATTCCTGGGTTCGAGCCCCGCGTCGGGCTCTGTACTGACAGCTAGCTCGTAGCCTGTTTCAGATTCTGTGTCCCCCCTCTCTCTCTCTCTGACCCTCTGCTGTTCATGCTGTCTCTCTATCTCTCTCTCAGAAATAAATAAAAAATAAATAAAAACACTTTAAAAAATTAAAAGGAAATGATGATGGGGAGAAATAGGCAGTTGCTAGTACTATTTTCGGGTGGTTAGGGAAGGCTTCTCTGATATTTAATGATACTTAAGCAGAATCTACAAAGTGAAGGAGCCTGTCTTGTAGCTACTTAGGTAGGAAAGCTTTCTAGGCAGAGTGAAATTGCAAAGGCCCTGAGACAGCTTGGTGTGTGATGTGCTTTAAAAATGTAGAGGTGGGGGGCACCTGGTTGGCTTAGTTGGTTGAACATCCGACTCTTGATTTCAACTCAGCTCATGATCTCAGTTTGTAGGATAGAGCCTCACGTCAGGCTCCATGCTAATGGTGTAGAGCCTGCTTGGGATTCTCTCTTTCTCCCTTTCTCTCTGCCCCTCCCCTGCTTGTATATGCTCTCTCTCAAAATAAATAAACTTTAAAAAAAAATTCATAGAGTTTTATGTGTATGAATGATTCATATGGGTTCAGATCTAAACTGCTAAAGCACTTGTCTAGATTAAAATGCCAAGACTGACTTAAATCGTAAAACCTTTATATTACATTCCTTTTTTTTTTTTTTTAAGTTTATTTATTTTGAGAGAAATGAGAGTGTGAGCCGGGGGAGGGGCAGAGAGCGATGGGGAGAAAGAGGATGCCAAGCAGGCTCCTCGCTGTCAGTGCAGAGCCTAACTCAGGGGCTCAATCTTCCAACTGTGAAATCATGACCTGAGCCAAAATCAAGAGTCAGGTGCTTAACTGACTGAGCCACCCGGGGCCCCTCTATTATGTTTAGTAGAATTTATGCTAACCTGCACACTTATACAAGGGGAAAGAAGGTTTTGCAGATGTGTTGTGTGTCTTTGTATATACATATATCAAAGCCTATTTCCTTATTAAAATTTCTCTATATATGAACTATCAGTGTCTCAACTCCAGAAGTTATACCTTTCTCTTGAGCTGTGTATAGGTAGACTTAAAAATTGTCTTCATATAATTATAATACAAGTAAAGAAGATCACTGGGTCGCTCAGTGGGTTAAGTGTCAAACTTCGTTCTGCTCAGGTGAGTTCAAGCCCCACATGGGGCTCTCTGCTGTCAACACAGAGTCTGCTTCGGAACTTCTGTCCCCCTCTCTCTACCCCTGCCCCTTGCATGTGCGTACTCACTCTCTCTCTCTCAAAAATAAACATTGAAAAAAAAATTTTTTAAAGTAAAGAACATCATAAAAGATTATATTCATTGTAATAAATAAAGCCATCTCTTGAAATCTTGCTCATCTCTTAGGTTACAATAAACTGCCAATTAAAAATGTAAAACTAGGGGCGCCTGGGTGGCTTAGTCGGTTAAGCGTCCGACTTTCGCTTGGGTCATGATCTCGCAGTTCGTGGGTTCGAGCCCCACGTCGGGCTCTGTGCTGACTGCCAGCTCAGAGCCTGGAGCCTGTTTCGGAGTCTGTGACTCCCTCTCTCTCTGACCCTCCCCTGCTCACGCTGTCTCTCTCTCTCTCCTAGAAATAAATAAAACATTTAAAAAAAATGTAAAACTAAAAAACAAACCAAAAAAATCAGGGAAGAGTATGTGAAAGAGACTACATGTGGCTTGCAAAGCCTAAAATATTCACTATCTGAGCCCTTAACAGAAAAAGTTGGACAACCACAAGGACCTCATAAATTGTTTACTAATACTTAAGGACATATTTGCGCTAGGAAAGATAGTTGGAAAAGAAAGCATGAAAAGAAAAACATCTTACAAAAATTATTGTAAATAATCACAACCAAAGCACTTTTCATTAGTGACAAAGTAAAAGAAATCTCTTTTTAGCTAAGACTTGAAGTGAATGGGGATAATAAATCATGTTTAATTCTAGGGGTTGAGGAAGGGGTCTGGAGAGGGATACAATGGGACTCAAACTGTAGTGATTGGTCTGTTTCTAATTTGGGTGATGGATACACATATGGTTGTTGCTTTGTTCTCTATAACTTTTTTAAGTCTGACATATTTTGTAACCAACAATAAAAAAGAAAATTAAAGAAAATAAATCCACATAGAAAAAGCAATATTGTCGGGCCTTAATAAAAATCAAAATAATCTAAAAATCTGTGTTTCTATTATGTGCTGTTCATTTTCTTTCAATCTTCAAAACAAGTTAACTATGAAGAGAAGCTCTAGAATACAACTGGTAATTGGTCAGACTTAAGGTTACTAGCCAACTTCCTCTCTAACACTTAGTCTAGAAAACCAGCTATTACCGTGGGCATCTGCAATTCAAGTCACCAAAGCTGAGAAGGCAATAACTTAAGAAAGTTTGTTGCATACGTTTAAAAAATAAGCTTAAAAAAATATTTACAATACTTCTGGATTTACAGAAAAGTTGCTGGCAGTTGGTAGAAGTTTAGAAACAACAGCAACAAAAACACATAAAAAACACACATAACCAGTAAACTGTGGACGGCTTCTAAAAAACTGAATAAATCAATCTCTAATTAAACATTTATATAACAAGTATATTCTCCCTCTACTGGCTAATTTTTTAACTGGTAAGTTATTTGGAAATCAATCTGGGGAGAGTTGAACACCTCCACCTACTCACCCTGAAAAACTGTCTCCTGTGGTTTAGGGAACACCAAGCTGCAATACAATCAGAAAGCTCTACTGGCTTAAGCTGTCTCCTTTTAAAAACATAAACTCATTCTATAACAACCTTTAAATTTTAAATACAGTGGTCTTTCCTTGCTTAGTAGGGATTAAGAAAATATTGCATCAAAAATAAAGAGAACGAGTGATCGATTATGTTTTGAGAGATGACGGAGAGGACGGTAATTTCAACATCAGGACTAAAGCATATGCAAAGTAGGTACACACAGTCTTATTTCCAAACTGAGAAACTGCAAGGAGTGGCACCTAAAAGTGACACCTAAGTCTTTGCTGTCATTATTTTAAAAAGAACACACTTTTCCCTAAAGAAGGACGATCAAATTCTCCTGAATCACAGATTAAACTGCTTCCAATACAAATATTCTTTCTTCTGAAACAGACACTAATTTACTCCTCACAGCAATCTGGCGTCATATTATCGAACAGCATTTAGAGGAACTATGAAACAGGAAGGTCTGCTCCTCCCAGAAAATGCAAACAAAATTACATTCGCCGGACAGCACAGAAGGGAGCCCAGCAGCAAAGCCCGGCACTCAGAATCCTGCCGGGTTCGCCTTACCTGCATCTCACCACCACCTGGATGTTCTTCCCCTTCTCCTCTTTCTTCTTCGCCGAGGAATTCGGCTGGGACGCCATGACGATCACCGCGGAAAGTCAAGGCCTGGCAGCTTACTTGCGCGCTGTGGGGGCGCGGAAGGGCCCTGCGACCGGCGCGGGTCCGGGTGCCCACCTCCCCCGCGGGGTACTGGCGTGGCCCGGGGAACCCACGCAAGCAACTGGGCGTCCCCGCTCTCCACCAGGACCTCTGACTGGCCGAGGCGTCTGTCCCGCACTAGCACTAACGGGAGCCTCGGAACCACCGATGTCTGCGCCCGAAGCCTAGGAAACCAAGCAACGACTAGGCGCCTCAATTTGAAAAAGGAGCCGAGATGCCGAACCAATAGCAGCGCAGGCGCGCGGGGCACCATGGGACGGGGTGTCGTCACCAGAGCCCCGCCCTTGAGGCGTGGCCCGCGGGAAAGTAAAAAGCTGGTCTGTCCGTGCCTTTCTGGAACTTGTGGTCCAGGAGGAGAGACGCGCAAGTGAACGGTGTGACCCTTCACCGTGACCTTGCCCGAGTTACATAACTTCTGTAGAGACCAAGATTTCCTCATCTTCAAAATGGAAACAATAGCGACCATTTTAGAACGTTGTGTGAGAATTAATGAGCTAGTGCGGGCAAATAGCTTAGACTAGAACATGTGTAAGGAAAGCTGGCCACGATTGTAATTATTATTAGCGAATGGTAAGAGGGTGCTGTGAAAGCACAGAGGACAGAGGTCAAATAAGAGCCCTTTTCTAGAAGGCAGCGTCCAGAATTGCCTTGAATAATTAGGAAGTGTTAAGAAATAGGGCTACCATGGGTACCAAATTGCGATGAAAAGGATGTTAAATGTCATTTCCAGAACTCTGAATTTATCCTTTAACTGATGAGAAGATGTCATTTAAATGATTCCAAGCCAAAGGCAGTACCACACTCGCCCTTTCGGACAGCCCTTCCAGAAGGACTGACGCAGGCTCAGGCTGCGCTGCTCTCTACGTGGTGCCGCAGCCCGCGGGGGGCTCAAGGAGGTTGCGCCGTAGCCCGCTGCGGTCAGCCTACAAATCCCAGCAGGCAGAGCTCTTTGGGCCCCGCCCCGGCTCGGTAACTTCCGACTGTCCGTAGGCGTCCTACAAGAGTCCTTGCGATGTCTGGGGTGACTCGACCGCTTCAAGTGTGGGATCGAGGCCCTGGAAAAACGGTCATGGGCTTGTGCCGTAGTCGTCTGAAGGAGCTGCGCTTGTGGGCCACACTTAGCCCACAGGAAACTGGGTACCGTTTTAGTTTTTTAAGTAAGGGCCAGATGGAATGGAAAACTCTCAGGCGCCTTTGTGTTCCTCCACGTATTAACCTCCTGCATTACCCCCAAGGAGACATCTATATATACAGCTCGGATCTCTGGTCATCTTCCTTACGCATACCAGGATGTCTGCTGATAATTCCTTTACGATGGCTCACCATCTCAAAATGGACCTGCTGAAAACGGAACTCTTTATGCTCCTTAACGCCGCCCTAATCTTTCTCATCTGGACCTATGGCACTAACTAGACTTTGATTCCTACATATTCCACCATGTCCAGTGGACTCCTGTTGGTTTTATCACCTCTGCCAGCACTCCAGGCCAAGTCTCTTATCTCTTCTCTGAACCACTATCCTTAACGGATCTCCATAACTAATGCAGTTTTCTCCTCTCCCCACCTCATTCACTCAGCAAAGGGAAGGATCCTTTAAAAGAATTACATCAAAGTGCCTGGGTGGCTTCCCTCGTTGGGCGTCTGGCTTGGTTTCAGCTTAGGTCATGATCCCAAGGAATTAGATCATGGCCTTCATTTACTCTTAAATCTTACAAGAGCTTCTCATTGGGGTGCCTGGGTAGCTCAGTCGGTTAAGCAACCAACTTTGGCCCAGGTCATGATCTCATGGTTCGGTGATTTCAAGCCCTGCCGTCAGGCTCTTGTGCTGATAGTTCAGAGCCTGGATGGAATCTGCTTCAGTTTCTGTGTCTCCTTCTCCCTCTCCCCTGCTTACGGTCTGTCTCTCTCAATATGTATCTCAAAAATTAAATAAACCTTAAAAAAATTTTTTTAAATCTAAAAAAAATAGCCTCTCATTGAACTTATAAGAAAATCCAAACTCCTTACCATCTTCTGTGAGGCCTTCATGATACATTGCCTATACCAAAATCAACTCCAGCTACTAACCACATAGCTCACTACCATGCTTCAGAGCTTCTAAGCTCCTTCTTGCCTCCAGGCCTTTGCATTTGCTGTACACTCTGCCTATATCTTTTAGTTTGGTTCTTTGCATGATTGACTCATTCTTATCCTTCAGATCTCAGTTCCACTCTTTTAAAAGGATTTTCCTGGCCACCCTATCTAAAGCATATTCCTCATTTCAAGACCTTGTTTATTTCTTTCATAACAGGTATTGCAGTCTGTGATTACATTGTCAGTGTATTATGTCTCTACCTTGCTGGAATGTAAGTTTCATCAGTGATTATGGATTGTCTTAGTCACTGTTGTTTTCTTAGTGTTCTTGAACAGAGCCTTACACAAAGTAGCCAATAAATACGTGAGTATTTCAGGTGCCTGGGTGCTTCAGTCTGTTAAGTGTCCCACTCTCAGGTCATGATCTCACAGTTGGTGATATTGAGCCCCGCATGGGGTTCTGTGCTGACACTGCAGAGCTTGGGATTATATGTCTCCCCCTCTCTCTGCCCACCCCCCCTCCAACCATTGCACTCTCTCAATCTCAAAATAAATAAATGTTTAAAAAAAAAAAAAAACATACAGGGGTGCCTGAGTGGCTCAGTCGGTTAAGCATCTGACTTCAGCTCAGGTAATGATCTCCTGGTTCGTGTGTTCAAGTCGCACATCGGGCTCTGTGCTGATAGCTCAGAGCCTGGAGCCTGCTTTGGATGCTGTGTGTGTCTCTCCGCCCCTTCCTCACTCTCTGTCTCTGCCTCTCAAAAATAAATTAACGTTAAAAAATAAATAAGTACTGGGGCGCCTGGGTGGCTTAGTCGGTTAAGCATCCGACTTTCGCTTAGGTCACGATCTCGCGGTTTGTGGGTTCGAGCCCCGCGTCGGGCTCTGTGCTGACTGCCAGCTCAGAGCCTGGAGCCTATTTCGGAGTCTGTGTCTCCCTCTCTCTCTCTGACCTTCCCCTGCTCACGCTGTCTCTCTCTCTCTCTCCTAGAAATAAATAAAAATATTTTAAAAAATAAATAAATAAGTACTGGAAGGAAATTACTTAACCTTTCCCAACCTTGGTTACCTTATCTATAAAATGGAGATAATAAAGACTACTGTTATTTTTTAAAAATTTTAAATGTTTATTTTTAAGAGATAGAGACAGAACATGAGCAGAGAGGGGCAGAGAGAGAGAGAGACACACAGAAACTCAAGCAGGCTCCAGGCTTTGAGCTGTCAGCACGGAGCCCAACAAGAGACTTGAACTCACAAACCATGAGATCGTGACCTGAGCCAAAGCTGTACACTCAACCAACTGAGCCACCCAGGTGCCCCAATGATTACTATTACTTTAAGGATTAAAATAATATATGTATAAAGTGCCTGGAACATAGTATACCAAAAAAAAAAAAAAGTTAAGTTCTTTTTTCCTCAGGAAATATTTAAATAATATTTACATTAACAGTTATTTGGGTTGATGCAAGACATTCAATGGTCTCCATTTGGTAATAGTTATAGCTTCCATTTATCTAGAGCTATGAAGTGTCAGATTCTATGAAAAGTTTTGTATGCATTATTTCATTTAATCCTCAGAACAATTCTCTGAAGTAGGGACTATTATTTCTCATTATTTTGTCAATTCATAGGTCAAATAAGTGTATTGTCTGTATTCATTCAGCTAATAAGTGACAGAAAAAGAACTCAGAATTCGTTTTTATTTCAAATCACAGATTGTTAACTATTATCTCCGCTACCTATCTTTTCTTGTTCTCAATGCACATACATCCACTTTAATCACATCCTTCTTGAGTACTTAACTCTGGTCCAGGCAGAAAAGATAGACCATATTTTAGTTACTGTCCTCAAGACTAAGTCTAATGGAGACAGCCAGGGTCTTATGGACATTTGTAAGAGTTACACCAGGCAAGCGGCTCTCTCTGATATGTTATTTTGCAATGCCCCAATGGAGTCCAAACTACTCAGGCTAATCAGCATTTCTCTTTTAAAAGTCTGTCTATGATTAGAACTTATTTTTAATACTCTAAGAATAGTTAACCTGGATTCTACCAATGCAACATCACTGCCCATGTGTTTTGTCTGGCATTTCCCTTTCAATAGTGTGTATATCTTACCTAAGTTAATTGATTTTTATTTTTCTTAAAATAAAACATAAACATTGAGTTAAGTAGTCATAAATGGCTTATAACAAAAAGCTATTTCCCTGGCCCAGTCCCTCCAGACCTCTACTCCAGAAGCAACCACTTTCAATTTGTTTTAGCTATTTTTTTCTAGCACATAAACATTTCCATTTTTGTAAGGAATTTGTATCTACTATTATCATTTGATTACTCAACTTCAGACTTTATTTTTTGACTTCCTGTTATGGAAAATAAGGATTTAGTTATCAAATGTTATGATCCCCTTTGCTTTCTCTCCCCCATACGTCCAATATTACAATATTCGTTAAATCAAAATATATTTAGGTTATTATACCTATTCATAGCAGAACATTTCAGTCTAGTGAGATTATGTTCTCTTTCTTTTTGTCTGCCCTAAAGTTAATAACTGCCTGGTTCTGTTTGCTTACTTTTCCTTGTACTTTTCCAAATTCTTCCTTCAGCTCCCTATCAGTAAAGTTTCCACCCATTTCAACACATTAGAAATGTATCAGTTTCACATTGTTTGTAATTGGACCTCTTACTCTCTAGACCCGCATCCCAGCTGCCATCCCAGTGTTTCCTCCTTTTTTATCCCAGGAATTCCTTTTTCCTATTTCTTGGGTTGGATATGTTTTCTGGATCTCATTTGTGTACTTTTTCTTGGTTTACTTCATTATTTAGGTGGTTTATTTATTTACATCCTGAAAAAGACTGCAGAAGAGATAAATTGCTTGAGAACTTGTTTTTATTCTACCCCGACATTTGATTGTAGGCAAGTTATACGTAGAATTCCAGAATCTAAGTATTTTTTTAATGTTTATTTATTTTTGAGAGAGAGAGCGAGCTCAGGGGAGGGGCAGAGAGAGAGGGAGACAGAGTCAAAAGTGGCCTCATGTGGGGCTTGAACTTACAAACCATGGGATCATGACCTGAACTGAAGTTAGACACTCAACCGACTGAGCTACCCAGGGGCCCCCAGAATCTAAGCACTTTTACTTTAGATTTATTTCAGGGAGTGTATTGGTTTCTTATGGCTGCTATAATAAATCACTGCAAACTTGGTGGTCTGAAACAACAGAAATTTATTCTTTCACAGTTTATCCTTTCACAGTTTTAGAGACCAAAAGTCTAAGATCACCTGCAAAACAGTCTTGCCGGTCCTAGACTTACCACGTGATCCAGCAACTCCACTCCTAGGCATATACTCAGTAGAAATGAAAACAAATATCCACATAAAAATTGGTACACAAATGTTCAATCGCAGTATTGTTCATAATAGCCAAAAAAATAGATATAACCCAACTGTCCATTCTTTCACAGTTCTGGAGGTCAGAAGTGTGAAGTCAAATTCATGAGGTCAAAATCAAGTGTCTGCAAGGCCAGGCTCCTCTGGAAGTTGTCAAGGAGAATCTGTGCCTTCCAGCTTCTGGTGGCTGCTAGCAATCCTTGGCTTAGAGCATATCACTCCAATCTGCCTCAATGCTTTTTTTTCTTCTGTGTCAAATCTCCTTCTGACTCTAGGAATACATGTGATTACATTTAAGCCTTACCTGGATAATCAGGGATAATCTTCCCACATCAAGATTCATAATCATATTTGCAGAGTCCTTTTTTGCTGTATAAAGTAGCATTCACAAGGACTAGGAAGTGATGCCTTTTGGGGAGCCATTCAACCTACCACAGGAAAGAGGTCATCAAAATATTTTTTCTGATGCTAGTTGTTAAATGTATTAGTCTGTGCTGGTAAGGATCCTGGATTTATATTCTAGTGGATTAAAAAAGAGCTTTCATTAGCAATTAAAAAAACAAAAGCAAGAGGTGCCTAGGTGGCTCAGTTGGTTAAGCATCCGACTTCAGCTCAGATCTTGATCTCATGGTTTGTGGGTTTGAGCCCCGTGTCGGGCTCTGTGCTGACAGCTCAGAGCCTGGAGCCTGCTTTGGTTTCTGTGTCTCCCTCTCTCTGTCCCTCCCCTGCTCACACTCTGTTCCTCTCTCTCTCAAAAATAAATATACATTTAAAAAAAAAAAAGAACTAAAGCAAAAACCTCAAGTAAGACTAAATGTAGCTATATTCTGTTCTCTATCAAAAGTGAAAATTTTTCTTTCTGTGTGTTGTCATTCTGGATGTCTAGTTGTCCAATGGTTTTATTGCAGATCCTGTTTTTAATCCATCAGAAATACAATTCTCCAATATTTGTATAATTGTCAGGGTTATACAATTGATTTAGATACTTGTGGGATGTCATAAAACGAAACTAGAGTAAGAGATAGTGATTATTCATTAATTGCACTCATTAATCACTTCAGAAATAACTGAATTTTGAGCTTTGAAAAACTCCTTTACTGATTAAAATAATCATTATTTGTTCCACAATTAATATTTATTCTACAATCTGTAATTTAATCTATAATTACACTGACAACACCAAATGCTGGTAAGAATGTGGAGCAATAGGAACTTTTCATTTATTGCTGGTGGGAATGCAAAATTATACAACCACTTTGGTTGTTTCCTATAAAACTAAAGATATTCTTACCATGCAATCCAGCAATCATGCTCCCTGGTATTTACCCAAAGGAGTTGAAAACTTATGTTCACACAAAAACCTGCACACAGATATTTAGCAGCTTTTTTCATAATTGCCAAAATTAGAGAAGCTACTACTATGTCCTTCAGTAGATGAAGGAATAGACAATCTGTGGTGACTTCAGAAAACAGTATTTCTCAGCACTAACAACAAATGAACAATGAAGCCATGAAAAGACACAGAAAAAAAAAACTGAAATGCATATTATCAAATGAAAGAAGCCAATCTGAAAAGGGTATATACTGTATGATTCTAACTATGTGACATTCTGGAAAACGCAAAATTATGGAGACAATAAAAAGATCAGTGGCTGCCAGGGGTTAAGGGAGGGAAGGATGAAAAGACATAGCACAGAGGATTTTTAGGGCAGAGAAAATGCAATGTACTGTAGTATAATGGTGGATATATATGTCATTAAACATCTGTCCAAATCCATAGAATGTATACTACTAAGAGGAAGCCCTAATGTAAACTAACGATTTGGGTTATAATGATATGTCACTGTAAGCTCATGAATTGTAATAAATTGATGGTGGGGGAATATTGATAATGGAGGAGGCTATGCATGTATGGGAGCAGGAGTATATGCAGGTGCCCCTGGGTGGCTCAGTCAATTGAGCATCCGACTCTGGCTCAGGTCATGATCTCACAGTTCTTGAGCTTGAGCCCACATTAGACTCAATGTTGTCAGCACAGAGCCCTCTTCGGATTCTCCGTCTTCCTCTCTCTCTGCCCCTCCCCACTGTGTGTGCACACTCTGTCTCAGAAATAAATAAAACATTTAAATAAATAAAATAAAATCTTTTAAAAATATTTTTAACGTTTATTTATTTTTGAGAGACAGAGAGAAACAGAGCAGGAGCAGGGCAGGGTCAGAAAGAGGAGGAGACACAGAATCCAAAGCAGGCCCCAGGCTCTGAGTTATCAGCACTGAGCCTGAAGCGGGGTTTGAACTCACAAGTGGTGAGACGACCTGATCCGAAGTCAGACGCTTAACTGGCAGCCACCAGGGCGCCCCAAAATAAAATCTTTATAGGGGCTTCTGGGTGGTTCAGTCAGTGAAGTGGCCGCCTCCTAACTTTGAATCCGGTCATGATCTCACATAAGATCAAGCCCATGTCAGGCTCTGTGCTGACAGCTCAAAGCCTGCTTGGAATTCTCTCTCTGTCTCTCTCTCAGCCCCTCCCCACTCACACACACACTCTCTCTCTAAACAGTAAATAAATATTTTAAAAAATAAAATCTTCATTAAAAAATTAAAAATAAATATAAGTAAACCCTTGGAAGAAAATGATTCTAATCATTTCACAGAGCTTTAGTCTTACATTGACAATAAAGAAAAACATGTTTAATAGGCATCCTACTCTCTTAGTGCAGAACTATATTTTACTGAAATATAAATTTGTGTTTTGTTCTCCCTGTATTTCCTTCCAAGCAGGCAGGTAGGCATTTTTGAATAATTGCAGGATTACTGTCTTGGACTTTCTATTTCAAACCTTTTGGAAATTATTAGTAATCTGGGGAAATTCGTGTTTTATATAACCCACCAGCTCCATAGCATTTTTATTTTCAAAGTATTAGTTTATATGCAAGATTAGTACTAAAATTTTATGTCTTTAAAACCTACCTTAAGGGGCGCCTGGGTGGCTTAGTCGGTTAAGCGTCCGACTTCGCTTAGGTCATGATCTCGCGGTTCGTGGGTTCAAGCCCCGCGTTGGGCTCTGTGCTGACTGTCAGCTCAGAGCCTGGAGCCTGTTTCAGTCTGTGACTCCCTCTCTCTCTGACCCTCCCCTGCTCACGCTGTCTCTCTCTCTCTCTCCCCTAGAAATAAATAAAACATTTTAAAAAAATAAAAATAAAAAAAATAAAACCTACCTTAAGGGGCCCCTGGGTGGCTCATTGGTTAAGCATCCGACTTCGGCTCAGGTCATGATCTCACAGCTTGGGGGTTCAAGCCCCGCATCGGGCTCTGTGCCGACAGCTAGCTCAGAGCCTGGAGCCTGCTTTGGAATCTGTGTCTCCCTCTCTCTCTGACCCTCCCCTGCTCATGCTGTCTCTCTCTCTCTCTCTCCCTCTCAGAAATAAATAAAACATTAAAAAATTTTTTTTAACCGACCTTAATAATTATTATAGCAGATATGACTTTGCAACCAAAAACATGGGTGGTTTGCATAAGAAATAATACACGTTTAATAGGACTCTGAGTTCTTCTATCTAGAAACCTCAGTCTTGATTACTATTGTCAATCCTTCATACATTCACACTCTGGGATATAAAGAAGTCCAAGAATTCACACAGAGAAAAACATGTGGGGAGAACCTTCCAGGCTTTGATTTATACAAGTTACTCCTGAGATGCCTATTTGTGTGTATAACTACAAGTATTCGTTGAAGACTGGGAGTTCTGAGGCCTCTGTGCCACCATTAGAGCAAGGGCATTTTTGTTCTAGAATTTTTTCAATGTTTATATGTTTATGTATTTATTTTGAGAGAGAGAGACAGACAGAGAGAGAACATGAGCAGGGAGGGGAGGGGCAGAGAGAGAGGATCCCAAGCAGGCTCCGTGATGTCAGTGCAGAACCTGACTTAGGGGCTTGAACCCACTGAACCGTGAGATCATGACCTGGACAGAAATCAAGCATCAGATGTTTAACTGACTGAACCACCCAGCCCCATTGCCCCAGAGTTTTTAAAGACGATGTTTTTTAGTTTCTGCTGCTGAGAAGTCTAAAGCCATTCTGATTCCTGATCATTTGTATGTGGCCTCTTTGTTGTTTCTTTCTGGAGCCTTAAGCAATCTCCTCTTTCCCTTCAGTGTGGTGAAATTCTGCAATGACATGCCTTGGTGTATGTCTATTTTCACCTACTGTGCTGAGCATTTGATGAAGTCTTTCAATCTGGCAACTCCTTTCCTTCAATTATGGGAACTATTTTTAAATTACTCATTGAACATTTCTACTTGTTTTCTCTGTTCTTCCTTTCTGGAATTCCTATGTGCAGATAATAGATTTCCACAACCTAGTGTTTACCACTATTAGTGTTTTTTTTTTTTTAATGTTTTATTTATTTCTAGGAGAGAGAGAGAGAGACAGCGTGAGCAGGGGAGGGTCAGAGAGAGAGGGAGACACAGAATCTGAAGCAGGCTCCAGGCTCTGAGCCCGCAGTCAGCACAGAGACTGACGCGGGGCTCGAACCCACGAACCGCGAGATCATGACCTAAGCGAAAGTCGGACGCTTAACCGACTAAGCCACCCAGGCGCCCCCCACTATTAGTGTTTTGATGTACTTCTTTCCAATTATATATAGTATATTTTTAATCAAGATAATAATTCAATATATAATTTTTGCACCCTGAATTTTTATTTAACGTGAACATTATTCCAAGCCCCTCATACACATTTTTGTGTGTATGATATTTTAAGGCTCTCAAACAACATCTATGTAAATCTTTACTAAATAGTCAAGGAGCACTTGCCTTTAGCTATTTTTTTTTTCATAGTTTCCAGAATCATGTTAGGTTCATACCAATCTGGTTAGGTTGGTATGAACACCAGAAAGAACAAATGGTGTATCTGTATGTCCTTATAAACTGAGGGGGAAAACACACTCCGTGAGCTACTCCTAAGCCTATTTTAAAAATCCCAAAATGTTTAAGTATAGTTTCCCCAATTCCAAATTTGGGCTGCTGTAGTGTTCTAATAGTCAAGTCTCAGTGACAAAGGTTAGTTGGAAAAGAACAGGAAAGAAGAAGTTTCCAGTTATCTGGCCTTCTGGCAGATCTCAGATAATGCCAGACTCTCTTCTCCCAACCCTTTGCAACTGATATTTCCACTGTCTGGAGTCTTTCCCTCACCTGTTCCTACAACTCACTCCCTCTTACCTTTCAAGTTGCAACTTAAAAGCCACAGCCTCAGAGGAAATGTCCCCTTTCCCCAACCACTCTATCTGAGGTGGCCCCCAAACTCTTCATAAAACTCAATTTCTTTCTTTCTTTCTCCACATAGCAAAAGACACTGTTGACATTTTACTCTCCAGGTTTTACTATTTCTTGGCCAGACCTTTCCTAGGGACCAAAGACATCCAGGAGAGTTAGGGTTCTTACAGCAGGAAAGCAAAGAGGAAAGGGAGTATTCAGTGTTTGTAACTTCCAAACCAGGCTTTTAAAGGAAAGCAATGAGAAGAGCCCGAAGCAAGACAATGACATAAGGAGGAGAGATGACTGGCCCTCCATGACTTCAAATCCTAGTTAAGAAATTCCTGGCTGGAACATTAAAGGTAATTAGGAAGAAGCTGATGGAGGTTAGGGGATGGAGAGAGAGAGAAAGAGACAGAGACAGAGAGAGAGGAAATTGTAGGAGAGATTCTGATGGAGAGTTAGCCCAGCAGAAGGGCCAGAGAAGCTGGCTCTTCACTGACAGCTGCCTATGCAGCCCAAACACCAAACCCTATGCTCTGAGTTTTTGCCGATCTTCTCACCTAAACTGTTGGATGTGCACACTCCTATTGTCAACAGCACGGGACACGAATAAACCCCCTTAATACAGCCAGTGAGATCTTTGCCACCTCTACCCACCCATGGACAGTAGTGATGCTGGAGGAAAAGTCCTAGAACTATTACTTGGGTGAAGCTAGACAGCAGGAAAACCCACTGTGGCTACCCTAATATTATTTTAATCATATTATGTAATTATTTTATATAAGTATTAGTTTATTTGTTTCTTTCTCTCACTGTAATGTAAACTCCACAAGAATAGAAAAGTGGTTGCTTTTTCCTCTGTATCCTTAACATACAAAGTAAGGGGGGGTTCCAGGGGGTTCAGTTGGTTAAGCATCCTACTCTATGTCTCCTCAGGTCAGAATCTCACAGTTTGTGGGATCGAACCCCATGTCGGGCTCTGTGCTGACAGTGCAGAGCCTGCGTGGGATCTTTTGCCTCCCTCTTTCTGCTCTTCCCCCACTTGGAAGCATTTTCTCTCTCTCAAAATAAATAAGTAAACTTAAAAAAAAATTTAAAAAACATATATCAAGGCATGATCCCATATTTGTAGAGTGGATAAATCAAGAGTAATTGTAACTGTGGAAAATATGAATTATAGATTTTTACATTAATATTTCAAATATTATCTATAAAGTAACTGACACTTATCTTCAAGGTCTAGCAAATACATTATTTAGAAAAAGTTCTAAGGAACAATTTATAATTAATAAAACACTTATATATAAACATTTTAAAAAATTCATGTTGGGGGCGCCTGGGTGGCTTGGTCCATTAAGATCATAAAAAATTTTCCATTCCTACTGTGGGGTCATGGCTCAGGTCATGATTTCAGGGTTTGTGAGTTCAAGCCCCAAATGCAGCTCTGTACTGACAGCATGGAACCTGCTTAGGATTCTGTCTCCTTCTCTCTCTGCCCCTCCCCTGCTCATGCTTTATCTGTCTCTCAAAATAAATAAATAAAGTTAAAAATTTTAAATGTTTATTTATTTATTTTGAAAGTAATAAATTGCATGTGCCTGCGTGCTCCTGTGCATGAGGAGGGGAGGGGAAGAGAGAGAGGGAGAAAAAGAATTCCAAGCAGGCTCAATGCTCTCAGTGCAGAGCCTGGTGCAGGTCTTGAACCCACAAACCATGAGATCATGACCTGAGCCCAAATCAAGAGTTGGATGCTTAATCGACTGAGCCACCTACGCGCCCCTAAATAAATAAACATTTTAAAAAATCATGTTGTTTTTAGGTATTTTATTACCATGGTAATTTATTTAAAATTAACATACATTATAAAACTTTTTTTTTAAAGTAGGCTCCATTCCCAATGTAGGGTTTGAACTCATGACACTGAGATTAAGAGCCACATGCTCTACTGACTGAACCAGGCAGGAGCCCCTAAAACTTTTTATCATAGGAAACTTCAAACATACACAAAAACAAATAGAATAGTACAATAACCTCCCCAGCCCAGCATTCATTATCCAACTTCAATAATCATCAGTTCATGGCCAAAATATTGTTTAGTCTAGAGTTTCCTCTCCTTCATTCTCTACTGAATTATCTGAACTGAATCCCAGGCATTGTATTATTTCAGTATATATCTTAACTCTAAAAAAAAAAAAAAATCCACAGCCATTAACATACCACCAGAAGTAACATAATCATTTAGTATCATCAAATATCTACTCACTATTTCTTACTTGTCTCATAAATGTTTCTTTTTCATAATAGGTTTGTTCAAGTCAGAATTCAAACAAAAACCAAACATATCATTTGGTTAATATGTCTTTTTTTGTTTTGCATTTTAAAATATTCTATATTTTTAAAAACTGTTTATTTATTGGGGCACCTGGGTGGCTCAGTTGGCTAAGCATCCAACTCTGACTCAGGTCATGATCTTGAGGTTCATGAGTTCCAGTCTGGCATTGGGCTCTGTGCTGACAGCTCAGAGCCTGGAGCCTGCTTTGGATTCGGTGTGTCCCTCCCTCTCTGCCTCTCCCCTCCTCGCACTCTCTTTCTCTCTCAAAAATAAAGAAGCATTTTAAAATTATATTAGTCCATTTTTAAAAATGTTTATTTATTTATTTTTGAGAGAGACAGAGGGAGTTGAGTGGGGAAGGGGCAATGAGAGAGTATTTCAAGCAGGCTCCACACTGTCAGCACAGAACCCAACTTAGGGCTTGATCTCACAAACCATGAGAACAGGGCCTACGCTGAAACCGAGAGCTGGAGGCTTAACCAAATGAGACACCCAGGCGCCTCTAAATATAATCTTTTGAGGATTATCTTTGTCTGACTTTGGCTCGGGTCTTGATCTCACGGTTCGTGGGATCGAGCCCTGCCTCAGGCTCAGTACTGATAGCTCAGAGCCTGGAGCTTGCTTAGGATTTTGTGTATGTCTCTCTCTCTGCCCTCCCCAACTTGTGCGTGTGTACACTCTTGCTCGTTCTCTCTCTCAAAAGTAAACATTGAAAATATTTATATATGATGGGCACTGAGGAGGGCACTTGTTGGGATGAGCACTGAGTGTTGTATGTAAGCAATGAACCATGGGAATCTACCTTCAAATCAAGAGCACGCTGTACACATTGTATGTTAGCCAATTTGACAATTATATTTAAAAATTTAAAACAATACAAAATAAAAACATTTAAAAATTATCATTTGAAGGTTTTATTGAAGTACTACAAACAAAAAAGTAAACAAATTTTAAGTGTACAGCTCAATTTCTTTTTTAAAAAATTTTTTTTAACATTGGGGCGCCTGGGTGGCTCAGTCGGTTAGGCGTCCAACTTTGGCTCAGGTCATGATCTCACGGTTTGTGAGTTCGAGCCCCACGTGGGGCTCTGTGCTGACAGCTCAGAGCCTGGAGCCTGCTTCAGATTCTGTGTCTCCCTCTCTCTCTGACTCGTCTGCTCATACTGTCTCTGTCTCAATCAGAAATAAATAAAACATTAAACAATTTTTTTAAACATTTATTTATTTTGAGAGACAGAGAGACAGAACATGATCAGGGGAGGGGCAAAGAGAGAGAGAGAGAGGGAGACAGAATCTGATGCAAGCTCCAGGCTCTGAGCTGTCAGCACAGAGCCCGATGCAGGGCTTGAACTCACAAACTGCAAGATCATGACCTGAGCCAAAGTTGGATGCTCAACTGACTGAACCACCCAGGTGCTCCAGCTCAATTTATTTTCAAAAACTGAATATACCCACTTAGAAACATACTTGAGAAGCTCCCTTTATTCCCCCTAACCGCTAGCCTGACTTCTGGTTCTGTACTGTAGATTAGTTTTGCCTGATTTTCAATTTTATATAAGTGGAGTTATTTAGTAAATACTCTTATTCTGTTGGAGCTGGCTTCTTTCACCATGTTTGTGAGATTCAGCCATATTTTTAGTTTTTGTTTGTTCATTTTCATTGCTGTATTGTATTCCATTGTGTGAATATTCCCCAACTTATTTTTCCTGTGGGTTTTACTGTTGATGGGCATTTGGATTGTTTCCCATTTGGGACTATTATTGATTGTGCTACTGTGAACATTCTAGAACATGTGTTTTTATGGATTTATGTTCACATTTCTGTTGCCTATATAGCTAGAAGCTGAATTGCTATATCATAGCATATGCATATTTGCAGCTTTAATAGATACTACCAAATAGTTTTCCATGGCCTATTTACCCTCATACCATTATCATGTCAATTACTAGCTTAATAATAACCCTTAACACTTGCTACTGTAAGTGTTCCAGATTCTTCTTCCATTGGCTTGGATCTTCCCGGCCCTTTGCATTTTCATATAAAAGTTAATAAACAGCTTATCATAACTTGTCAATTCTAAGTCCCCTTTAATTCATGTTTCTCCTTCCTTTCTTATTTTGCAAATCAGGTCATTTTTCCTGTAGTGTTCCAAACATTATAAATTTTGCTTATAGTATCCTTATGGTGTCATTTAACATGTCTATCCCCTGACTCTAGAGGGTCAATCAGATTCAGTAAACATGCAATTGACAAGTGTTAAGTAAGCACTCTGCTGGCTGCCAGATGAGATACAAAAATGTCTAAGACATCATTCCAACTCTACTGCTTCTGACAAGCATGGAAGGTTACAATTCAAGTAAGTGCCTTTAGAGAGAGGTGAACTACTGTGGCAGCTCAGATCAGAGAGTGGTTACTTTCTTTTTTTTTTTTAATATTTTTATTTATTTCTAGGAGAGAGAGAGACAGTGTGAGCAGGGGAGGGTCAGAGAGAGAGGGAGTCACCGACTGAAACAGGCTCCAGGCTCCGAGCTGGCAGTCAGCACAGAGCCCGACGCGGGGCTCGAACCCACGAACCGCGAGATCATGACCCAAGCGAAAGTCGGACGCTTAACCGACTAAGCCACCCAGGCGCCCCAGAGAGTGGTTACTTTCAATACGGTGTGTGAGGAATGGAAATGAGGGAAAGTTTTGTAAAGGCAACCCTGTTTCAACTGGGCTTGGAACTTGCTAGACAACTGACAAGTTAGTATTGTTGTAAGCATTAATTAACTGTGATAGCTGGGTGAACTGCAGTTAGTAGTGGGTAGAAGCTGGAAAGGTGGGGTACTGAATTGAGTGGTGGCCCCAAAATGTGTGTCCATGTCCTCATCCTAGGAACCTGTGTTATATTATGTGGAAAAAGTATCTTTGCAGATGTAATCAAGTTAAGGATGAGATGAGATAATCCTGGATTATTTGATTGTGCCCTAAATCCAAAGACGAATGTCCTTACAAAAGACAGAAAAGACACACAGAGGAGAAAGCAATGTGAAGATGGAGGCAGAGATTAAAGTGATGTGGCCGTAAGTCGAGGAAACCGGCATCCACAAGAAGCTGGAAGAGGTAAAGAATGGATTCTCCCCTAAGATCCTTTGTATGACATGCAGTCCTGACAATATCTTGATTTTGGACTTCTGGCCTGCAGACTATGAGAGAATACATTTCTGTTGTTTTAAGCCACTAACTTTGTGATACTTTGTTATGGCAGCCACAGGACACTAATACAGGCGGGGTGAGGCTAGAATGTAATATTGTGGAATTTTACCCTATGTTAAACTTCCTTATCTCCGATAACTCAGTTTCCATCCACCCAACGTTTGCCTTCAGCTAAAACGATTTCAAAAAGAACACTGTACCTCCTTAAAGAAGCATCCGCTTGATTAAGGGAACCTCCTCCCGAATTCCCATTTGAAACAATAGGATTCAAAGCACTGTTTTTGGCAGCCGACTTCCGTCTGCTACATCAGAGACCTAAAGATACTTGAGCTAGGGAGTCACTATCCTTAATTGCACTCTGCCTTAAAGACCCTTGTAAATGGAAATGTAATAGAAAGTCAGATTAATAACAACTATTAGGTTGCACAACACCATAAAGCCATGGGGGGGGGGAGTCTTGTTATAAACAATGACTAAAGTACACTGGCAATGATAGTACTACTATACATACGTGTAGTAGTGTGTTAATACAGCAGTAGTGCAGCGTAGGAGTTTCTACTCCTGATTTGAAAGGCCACGGAAACCTTTCTTGCCCGTAGCGGGTCTCATCTCCTCCTGGATCGTGGAGGAGCTGCTAACTTCCTCCAGGGTCCCCATTGCGCCCTAGAGGGAGCCCGCGGGCCGCGCGCCCACCGCAGAATCGTTTGCTGTGAGGCCGCCTGCTCCGCGGGCTTCGTTCTAACACCTGCACGGCTCAGGGCGACAGCCAATGGGGGCGACTCCGCAAACACGGCCCGTTGTGCTCTCCCGGTATCCGTGAGACCCTGCCCCTTACATACACTTAAGCCAGATTCACCTCTCCGCCCTCCCCTGTGCGCCCTGTGTGACCCAGCCGGGACACCCCAGGCCTGGGAAAGCCTGGTTGCCGGGCTCCCGCAGCTCCCGGCCCAGACTCCGGCCCGCCCGCTGGCTCCGGCAGGGGACGCCTGCGGTCCCCGCCGCCCCCGCCCTGTCGGGTTCCAGGCAAAACCCGGAGTGCCGGCCGCTCCGCGGCTCCCGGGGGACGGCGCGGCGCGGCGGACTGAGCATGCGCAGTGGGCAGGGCCGGCTCCCGGCGCAAGAAGGAAGCGTCCGCGGTGCTCCCGGCGGCTGCGCTGGGGTATGCGGTACCGGCTAGCGTGGCTGCTGCACTCCGCGCGGCCCAGCACCTTCCGCTCTGTCTTTGGCGCCCGCCTACCGCTCCCCGAGCGCCTCTGTGGGTAAGCGGAGCGGAGCGCCCGGGCCCTCCGGGGCCCGCGGGTCACGGTGGTTTGGAGCTCGGGTTGCAAAGTGGTGATTCAGCACTTAAAGCCGCCGCCGCCGCCCGTCACGCCGCCAGTCCCGCCGGCCTGGGGCCCGGACGCCCGCGCAGAGGCCGCCCCGGGGCCCGGAAGGGCGGCCGGCGGGGCGGGAGCGAGGGGCCTTGCCGGGAGAGGAGGGCGCCGCTGGGACCGGTGAGGGCGGACGGAGGCTGTGACCCTGGGTCACCGGGCGTGTGTCACAAGTGCGGGGGGCGCGGACGGAGTCACCCGGCCCCGCTCCCGGGAGCCGTGCGGTGCCGCGCCGCTCTCCGGGGAGTCTGCCAGTGAGGGGCCAGGAAGCCGAGTCCGACAGCTCCCGGCCATGGGGTAAAGGAATCCGAGTCCAGGGAGACCGCTTCTCACCTTCCTCTCAGCCCTGCTTTTTTCCCCCATGAGAACGGAGTTTCCACTACTATATGGAAATGCCTGCGTCGGGCACCGTAAAAGTTTGCCTGCCTGCGCCTTAGTGAGTAGATGGGTGTTGGATTTCCAGTCCCGGGGAATTCGGGAGCCGAAGGATACCTAGGGATCCATCAAAGCAGCTCCATTGTTTTACACCTGAGACAACCGAGGCCCAGAGAGATTGTGTGATTTCCCAATTGCAGGGCTTGTGGCAAAAACCAGGATGGGGACGCGGGTGTTTTTGCCATCCGGTGGCGTGCTCTCTCCACTTCGCTGCTCCTTGTGTACTGGAAATACATAGCCCTGTCGCGAACGCTGAATGCCCTTTACTGTGAACAGAAAGGAATTGGCAAAGATGGGCAGTATTGTCTTGTCCTACTTAGATGTATCATTTGAACTTCTCTCTTTTTTTTTTTTTTTTAAAGTATCCAGGACCTACTAAGTGCGGGGCTCTGTGATAGACCTGTGTAAGTGTGTAGTCTGCTTTCCAAGGAACTTTAACTTCGTTTGATCGGATTGAGATGCCAAGAGCATATATAGCCAGCTGAAAAGGATGTGTTTGACCAGGGTCAGAAGATGGGCAGTATGGACAGTGCGTGCTTTGGGAGCATAATGCAGGGCAGAGATAGAGGAGGGGATCTGGCTTTTGAAGGAAAAGCACAACGTGTAGAGGGTGGTCAGTGGTGGGTGTAATCCAGCCTGGGCGTGCAGGGGTTGGGGGCGGGGGGACAGTGAGCAGATGAGTCTAGTTGGAGCCTTAGAGAATTTCCGTGGGGCAATTAGGAAACAAGTCTTGTATTTTAAAAGTAGGAAAATGCTAGCCTGGGCTTTGAATTTTAGTTGGGCTTTTTCAGTGCATGGTATAGGGAGCCATTAAGAGCTTTTGAGGTGGGGAGTGATCTAATGAAACTGCTAATTTGGGAAATTAGTTTGGTGGCTATGTGCAGGCTGTAAGGGAGTGGAGAGAACCGAGGCAGAGAAACTGGTTGGGGCTTACACTTAGTCTTTCCCTACTGAACTAGGATGGGTAGTGATGGTGCTAAAAAGGCCTGATGCAAATGAAAAATCTGTGGAACCTGTTTTCCCTCCTCTTTTTTCTACTGTTTGCAAAATCCACTACAAGCAAAAAGATCCCTGAGTTTAGAGAAAGAAGTGGGAGTGGTGAGCAGAGGCAGGGTACTTCCATGGGCTTTTTCAGGTCAGAATTTTTTCCATACCTAATTTGTTGCTAATAAGCTATGTTTAGCTCCATATTCTCCAGTGTACTGAATTTGGGATTTAAAAATTTTTTTTAAGATTTTATTTTTATTTATTTTTTAGAGAGTGAGCCTGAGCTGAGGAAAAGCGTTAAGGGGTGAGAGAGAGAGAATCTTAAGCAGGCCCATGCTCAGCTCACAGAGCCCAGTGTGGAGCTCGATCCCACAACCTTGGGATCATGACTTGAATGGAAATCAAGAATTGGGTGTTCAACTGACTGAGTCACCCAGGTGCCCCTTAAAGATTCTATTTTTAACTAATCTGTACACCCACCAGTGGGTCTTGAACTCACAACTCTGAGATCAAGAGTCACATGCTCTACTGACTGAGCCAGCCAGGCACCCCAGAATTTGGGATTTTAAAGAAAGCATCAATTTTAAGTTTTATACAACAAAGAGGTTTGTATGTTTTCTCTGACTGCTCTTCAGTTCCATTGATGAAATTCAGGGCATGGGTTGAACTGCCAGAGCTTCAAGATAAGGTTGTTCTCAGAGAAGAAAATTCAGGAGATTCAAAGATAATGAATGAGATCAACCATCTAGAAAGCTCTACACTAAAAATTAGTGGTTGAGGCTAGTAAGGAAAATATAGGTCCAATCAAAGGAATAAGGGTATAGTTATAGGAAGGTAAGTACTGACATCTGAAGCTACCAGGTATTCAAAATCTTAAGGTAGTCAATTCTGTACATAGTTGGGAGATGTATTAACAGATGGTTATAGGGCTATTTACTGCAAGAGACATGGGGTTTAACCCATGTCTGTCTGGCACCAGAGCCTGAGCTCTTAACTGTTATGTTATACTGCCTTTGCCAGTGTTGAGGCATTCATTCCCTGTTCCAACCTCTTGAGAAAGAGATGGTCTTCAGGCATTTGTGTAAGGTCAATTCATTTATTTAAAAAATTTTTTTCTTTTTTATGTTTTCATTTATTTCTGTGAGAGAGAGAGAGAGAGAGAGAGAGAGGCAGCGTGAGCAGGGGAAGGGCAGAGGGAGAGGCAGACACAGAATCTGAAGCAGGCTCCAGGCTCTGAGTTGTCAGCACAGAGCCTGATGCGTGGCTCGAACCCACGAACAGTGAGATCATGACCTGAGCTGAAGTCGGAAGCTTAACCGGCTGAGCCACCCAGGTGCCCCAAGGTCAGTTCATTTAAAAAGCAGTCTCATTGTCCCCTGTTTAGCCATATTAGGTAAGTTGGGGCTGTGATTATCTCGGGGAACCTGGAGGTAATAGGCCAGTTCCTGGCAACTACTTGAAACACCTGTGCATTGGTCATCTCACTTTGCAGGCTGCTCTACTTTGCATTTCTCTGTTCTGTGGACATAGAGGTAACAGTGGTGTGGCAGATGGGACTAAGTATTAAGATCCAGGCTTTTACTTTTTTTTTTTTTTTTTTAGTGGTACAACCACTATGTGTGTGTATGTGTATGTATGTAAGCGAGCAAGCTCTATGCCCATCATGGGGCTTGAACTCACAACTCTGAGATCAAGAGTTCTAGGCTCTACTGTCTGAGCCAGCCAGGTGTCCTCAGGCTTCTATATTACTTTTAACCAGAAAAATGTCTTTTAATGGTCTAAAAGGAAAAGGTGCCTTTGAGTATCTTTAGTTAGCATTAGCCCAAACCATACACAGTAAAAAGTTACATTCTATCTGCCTTTAAAGTTAGGGATAATCTTACCAGTGAGGAAGTAGTGTGGAGAGCAGAAGTTCAGTATGTGTTTTTGTAAGAATTGATTTCCTTTCTATTTTTCTTAAAAAAATTTTTTTAATGTCTTATTTTTTTATATTTGGGAGAGAGACAGACAGAGTGCAAACAAGGGAGGGGCAGAGAGATGGAGACAGAATCGGAAGCCAGCTCCAGGCTTTGAGCAGTCAGCACAGAGCCCAATGTGGGGCTTGAACTCGCAAGCAGTGAGATCATGACCTCACCCAAAGTCGGATGCTTAACTGACTGAACCACCCAGGCGCCCCTCCTTTCTATTTTTGTATTGGTATTTTAGATCTCCTAAAGAGGTCCCTAGATGATCAACCTACCTTTTAGTCAGGATGACAAGGCTAAAGCATTTTCCTTTTACAGAGGTAGATCCTTCAGGTATGCTGGGTTCTGGAGGCTTGCGTAGGGCATTCCTACTTAGTTTTTCTTGAGCCAGCCCCACTCTTCTCTTTTCCTTTAGCTGTTATTCGAATATCTATTTTGTAGTTATCATTCACTACAGTGTGCTCAGCACTGTGGGGGATACAAAGAAAGTCAGTGATAAATTCTGTCCTCAAGAAGCTTTCAGTTAAATAGTAATTCTACTTCTCTACTTACGGCGTTTTACTATACATGTCTACTTTAGTTTTCTATTGCCTCTTTATTTTGAAAAGCAGCTCAATATTTTTATTACAGTACTCTTTCTTTTAAAAGTGGCACTTTCTTTTAAAGTGGGCTCCTGGGTGGCTCAGTCAGTTGGACCTCTGTCTCTTGATTTCTGTTGGGGTCATGATCCCAACGTTGTGGAATTGAGCCCTGAATCAGACTCTATGCTGAGTGTGGAGCCTGCTTAAGATCCCCTCTCCCTCCCTCTTTCTCCTCCTCTCTCCTATGTGCACTCTCTTTCTCTCTTAATAAATAAATAAATAAAAGTGGGACTTAAGAAACTCTTGTACCATTAAAAGCTATAAAAGCTTTTATGACCCCAGAGAACTGTATAGTTTCTCTTTGCCTATTAAAAAGTGTGTAACACTGCTAGGAATTTGCCCAAGGGATACAGGAGTGCTGATGCATAGGGGCACATGTACCCCAATGTTCATAGCAGCACTCTCAACAATAGCCAAAACATGGAAAGAGCCTAAGTGTCCATCAACGGAAGAATGGATCAAGAAGATGTGGTTTATCTATACGATGGAATACTACATGGCAATGAGAAACAATGAAATCTGGCCATGTGTAGCTACATGGATGGACCTTGAGGGTGTTATGCTGAGCGAAATAAGTTAGGCGGAGAAGGACAAATATCATATGTTTGCACGTATAGGAGGATTAGGAGGAACTTAACGGAGGACCAAGGGGGAGAAGAAGGGGGGAAATAGTGGGGGAGAGGGAGGGAAGCAAACCATGGGAGACTCTTGAATGCTGAGAACAAACTGAGGGCTGATGGGGTGGGGAGAGGGGAAGGGGGGAGATGGGCATGGAGGAGGGCACTTGTTGGGATGAGCACTGGGTGTTATATGGAAACCAACTTGACAATAAACTATTTAAGGAAGAAAAAAGTGTGTAACTGTTAAAAAAAAAAAGTGGGACTCACAAGCTGTTCCCTAAGGGGGAGATGTCACACTCTGCCTGACATATTTATTATATGAATGAATGAGTGGTCTTTTTTCAAAGCCAGTTTTCTCTGTTGATTTCCCTGGTTTTGCAAATACTGAAGTTAATCATTTAAAAACGTTTTCTTAAATTTCTTTTTAGAGACAGATAGCATGAGTTGGGGAGAGGGGCAGAGAGAGAGAGAGAGAGAGTCCTGAGCAGTCTCCACACTCAGCATGGAGCCTGACTTGGGGCAGCACCCTGGGAGAGAATTCCAAGTAGGCTTTGCACTGTCAGCAAGGAGCCAGTCTTGGGGCTCAAATTCATGAACCATGAGATCATGACCTGAACTGAAACCAAGAGCTGGACGCTTAACCAACTTAGCCACCCAGGCACCCCTCTCTTTTCTTTCTTTTCTGTCATTCTTTTTTAGACCTTATTTAGGTCACACTGTTGTCTTTCCTTTTAATAAACTTAACGATTTATTCGAGATTTTGAAACATCCATTTGACATTTAACCATATACTACCTTTTATTTTTTATTTTTTTTTTTTAGTTAATGTACATTGCAGGGTATATAGGATTGTCTTAGACTCTGGGTCTGGAGTTTTTCTTGTCCAGCAAGAAAGCGGGATGCAGGATTAAAAATGCGAGAGATGGCTAATGTCCAGAAGAAGACAAGAGCCCTGATTAAGGGTCCTTGCTCTGTTTTTATTAGGATCAGAAGGCTTACAAACATGGTGATGGATGTGCTCAAAAAGACAGTGATGGCTCTGAACATTAACTCATGGGTGTGAGGGAGAGGAGATTTCAAGATTCTCAGGGTTAGGGGTTTGGGTTAATACAAAACAAAATCCTGGCACCGGGCGGAAGGTTGTTTACAGCAGATGTGAGGCACCACCTCTGTTTACCTAAACTGGTCTAGGGAACAAGAAAGAGCATCCTACCTCAGGGTCAACAAGGCACCTTTCTTTATAGACCTATTTACCTGTTTACCTAATTTGGTCCTTCCTTCCTGTGAAAGCAGCTTTCTGCTATAGTCTAAGTTGGGGGCATTTCTGCCCTGAATACCTAATCTTGTTTACCTCATATATCTTTGTTCTCTACTGGGGCCTTTGCCCTGCCTTACCTATAACCTATTTTCTTAATCTTATTTACCCAAACTTGGGTATGAACATCCTATGGCTTTCTAATTCTTTATGCCTTGTTAACCAACCCATCAGTGCAGGCTCAGGGAATTCCTAAGCTTATTCTCCACATAGGATAAAGAAGAATAACAAAATAAACCCCTGTGTACCTACCATCTAGTTTAGGAAATAGAACATTTCCAGTAACTTTGAAGCTCTCTGTGCTCACCTCCCTGGTTGCAAACCTTTTCTCTTCCATGGAGAGGTGATATTATCCTGTATTTAAATAATAATTCCCTTGGTTTTCTTTATACTTTATTGATCTGAATATATTCTTAAACAGTATACTTTTTAGATTTTTCTGCATTTGACCTTCATAGAAAATTTTCTTCTCTGAGTTTTTTCCATTTAACATTGTTTTGAGATTCATACAGATGTATACATTCACTGCTGAATGGCAGTCTTATGTGAATATGCCACTAATTATTTTTCTCCTCTGTTGTTTATGGGTCGTTTTGATTTTATTTATTTGTTTCTATCATAGATAATCCATGTCCCAATCTTTGGACAGTACCCAGTGCCCAGTACCCAATTTTGGACATCTCTACCTACGTTCAATTAGGGTTCTCATTCAGTCACATTGTTTTAAATATTATTTATATATGCTTTGTTCGCTATGCAGCTATGAGCCACATGTGCTTTTAAAAGCAAATCAACAAAAAATAACAATTCAATTTTTCAGTCATCCTAGCTTCATTTCAAGTCCTATGTGGCTCTTGGCTACTGTATGGGGCAGAGCAGTTACAGAACAGTTATCATCACAGATGTTTTGTGAAGCCCACCTGATCTGTATTCCAACAGTTCCCAAATGTATCTCCTCTCCCCTGAATTTCAGATTTAGGTAATAATCTTCCAACTCAACATTTCCCTTGGATGGCCAATATGTGTCTTAAACTTACCACGTTCAAACCTGCTCCTCCCACCATCTTCTCCCCCATATCAGTGAATAACATCTCTGTTCTTCCACTTGTTTAGGCTAACAACTTGGAGTCATTCTTAACTCCTTTCTTGTTTTCATATCCCTCATCAGTCAGCATATGCATCTGGATTCAGACCACTTCTGACTGCCAACACCCTTGTTCTAATCACACTCTTTTACCCAATACTATGATTACCTCTTTAATCAGTTTCCTTGCTTCTTCACTTTCCTCTGTATGTATGGTTTGTTCTTATCACCACAGGTAGCATGATCTTTTTGAAATCCAAGTCCTATATCTTTGCTAGTAAATGCTTAAAACCTTGCAGTTGATCCCCATTTTGCTCATATTTTTTCCATTAAAAAATTAAAAAAAATTTAATGTTTTATTTCTGAGAGAGAGAGAGACAGCGCGAGCATGGGGAGTGTCAGAGAGAGGGAGACACAGAATCCAAAACCGACTCCAGGCTCTGAGCTGTCAGAACAGAGCCCGACATGGGGCTCGAACCCATGAACTGTGAGATCATGACCTGCGCCGAAGTCGGATGCCCAACCAACTGAGCCACCCAGGCGCTCCTAAACATTTTTTTAAATTTATTTTTGACAGAGAATGCGTGCGCATGGGCAGGAAGGGGCAGAGAGAAAGGGGGGGGGGGGGAGACAGAATCTGAAGCAGATTCCAGGCTCTGAGCAGTCAGCACAGAGCCCGATGCAGGGCTCGAACCCATGAACCGCAAAATCATGACCTGAGCCAAAGTCAGATGCTTAACCAACTGAGCCACTCAGGCACCCCAATTTTGCTCATCTTTAAAGAAAACATCATTTTAATAGCCAAGAAGGCCCCATAGGACCTGGCCTCCCATCATCTCTCTGATCTTGTTTCCAAAATAATCACTCTCATCCCATTCCAGTCACACTGGTCTGTTTACTTAGATTATTTGCACTGCTTCCCCTCTGTTCAGAATGCTCTTCTACCATTGAAGGGCTTTACAGAAAACATAAGGTTTGGGCAAATGTCTTTGAAGGAAATATAAAATTTGAATGAACAGAGAAGGGGAAAAGAGGATATTTTAGAAGAAATAATGTTAGCAAAAGCTTAGAAGTAGGAAAATTCACAATATAATGAAAGGACAGTATAGATTTTATCCTATAGGAAGTGGAGAGTCTCAAATGCCTTTTGGGAAGTGCAGTCACATTTGAAAGCTATGTTTTTCTTATGATTAATCTGGCTGTTTTTGGGAAGCACAGTTGGAATGCAGGCAGAGACTGACAAAGGATAAAGAAGATGTGCAAACAACAAGGAAGGGAGTGTGCACAGGATGTGTGTGAAAGAAGATTTCAGCAGCTTTGATTGGTTGTGAGAGAAACAGAGGAACCCAAGAGGCCTAAGGTTTTGGGCCCGAATGACTATGAGATTAGTGCTGAGATGAACCTTAAGTAGGAGCGGCCGCCAGGGGAGGGAAGCTCTAGCAGGGAGATTCACCTCCAGGCAGTGGGAAGAAGTCCAGTTAGGTGAAATACTGATACTACATGGTGGGTGGCTGGTATTCTAAAGGCCTGCCAAGAACCTGAACAGGTTTGGTTGTTCAGCTGCAGTGGTGGGGCAGTCTCAAGCACTTCAGAGCTTGCTGTTAACAATCAGGAGGTTAGGTGACTCAGGGCACCTCAGGGCAGTGGACAAGACTGAGCAGTCCTTAAATACCCAGAACCAAAATGGTGATCCAGGTTGTGGATTGGTAGTTAAGGAAAGAGTTCAGTTTAAAGATCAGAACCAGGTTGATAAGTCCTGAACTGGAATGACTTAAATTTTCTCTGTTTAAGGATAGGAAATAGGTCCAGAGCCTAGAACAAGACTAAGCTGCGGTGGAGGCTAAGTAGACTCAGCTCTGAGGCTCTTGATGCTGCTGTTATTTGAACCATAGAAGATTTAGTAGCTAATGTTTATTGAATGCCTGTTAATGTATTTTGCCTTCTTTTTGGAGCTTCCCATATGTTTATGGCCACAGTAGTTATGTGAGAGAGGTATTGTGGTTCTTCTCTTTTTTTCAAATAAGGATGTTTAGGCTCAAAGAGGTTAACTTGCTCAAGGATACACTGCTAATAAGTGGCCTAGCCAGAAGTGAATCCAGATGGGCTCAGTCAAGAATCACAGGGATTGGCTATTATATCATCGCTTTCCCTAGAGGTAGCTTGGTATCTGTAGTAGAGATGGGGGAGTGAGGACAAGGAGATGGTTTTGGAAGGGATAAACACGGTATATAGTGAGTTGCCGAATATATTAAGTCTGAAGCTTTGCCGAAAGCTATTGCTGAATAGTGAAGGAGAGGTCTGAAATATTTGAAATATGGTTGGACCTTCATAAGAAGGTCTGAGCTGACTTCCTACATCTGATGGCTCTTTGTAGAGATGATGGTTAAAGACATTGACATGGATGGGTATGTGGGAAAGATCTGTGTAGAGATACAGAGGGCCCATGCTACATCCTGAGGAATGCTGACACTTAGGGATGAGGAAACAGAGTTGGAAAGGTTGGGGGTTACAGAGGCAGAAGATGATAATTAGAAGCAGAGTGGTCAGAAGTGTCCAGCCAAAAAGGTTTTAGGCAGACTGGGGCCTTGGGAAAAGACCAAAGGTCATTTCATTGGTAACCTGCAAATAAAGGGGAGGGACTAGAAGCCAGGTTTAATGGGACCTTACAGGATGACTTTGGAAAAAATGTGGTATTGAATTTGGAGAATTGAGATAGACAGCTGGGAAGAGCAGACTTGAACAGAAGTGTGGTAGGAGAAATAAGGAAATTGGTATCATTGGCTGAGAGAAGAAGCTATTGTAGGAGAACAATGCCTAAGGGAGGGCCTGAAAAAAGTAGATGTGAAGATTCAGGTGAAGAGGGTAGTACTGGAAAAATAAAGATTTGTTCAAAAAGATCTTGATTTAACAGGGCAATTGCTTATAAAGAACTTAAAAATGTAGGTCATCTTTACACCTCTGGGCCTTATATCCTCATTTGAAGAATGAATCCTTCTAGTTCTAAGTCCTGCCAGTTTTCTTTATGCTGTTAACACCAACAGCTAAAAAAAATGTGTGGATTTTTAGGGATGGTCCCAGGGCCTAATAGGGAGAATGGGTTCCAGTTCAGTTAACATGGTGATCCTTTGCCCAACTTTACAGGCTATTTTAGGATATGTAGAGTTATATATGGAGCCAGGAGCTCTGAAGAAGCAAAGATCCCCTATAATGGTATCCCTGGCATCTGGGACAGTGTCTGGCATATAGTATGAGTTTAGTGTTGGTTGGATGAATTTGTCCAGGGACATGGGCTCCTGGAAGGGAGCCCTAATCATAAACTCGATTTAGTTTTTGCTCAGAGTTTGCCATGTTCTAAATGTCAATGTAGCCAATAAATTATATTTTTGTGTGTTTTCTTATTATAAAGAAATTAGAGGTTGGAGTGTATTTCCAAGATTTCTTGTCTTTCTGAGTTATTCATAGGAACTAAGGTGGTTTGAAAAGGGATAGGAGGTAAGGGACAGGACAGTGTGGTGGAAAATAACTACAAAGGTTGAAGTCACTGGATTCTTGTCTTGTCCTTGTTTTCACAGAAATAAATTGTTTTTAACATTTTAGAAATTTTACCATGATTAGTTCTATTAGTGTTTTATTAGCATTAATTTTCATTTTATTTGTGTTTTATTAGGAATAGATTTTTAATTGAAGAAGTTTGGTCCTAGTCAGAGTATAGAGGAAAGATAGAGGCTTAAACAGTAAAGGGGTTGTGGGGTTAATACCAGTTTTGCAGGTTGGTGTCATAAGATCTGCTTTTAATTCTCCTTTATTTTTATGAATTATAAATCAAAAGTAAAAATTAGTGTACAACCAGTATGCACCAGCATTATTTTAGGTGTTGTGGACATAACAATAAGCAACAGTGACAAAAATCCCCATTCTTCTAGTGGGGAAGACATGATCAGATAAGTAAAGCAGTTTATTTGTCTTAAAGCCACACTGAATTGAGGGCATTTAAAATCCTGATGGCTAATTTTATAGAACTGAAGAATCTAGTCAGCTCTAGAGTAAAACAGAAGCTTACTCCTGCCATTATAAAAAAAGCATTTCACATTAGTGAGACCTTGTCCTGTAAGTTATTCGTTGTATGTTCATTTTTTTAATGTTTGAGGTAAACTTTTTAAATTTGATATTGATATTTTTGTATACTTTGGAACAGAGTATAATAAGCATAATTTAACATTTGATTACTCATCTGTTTTTTTAAGTATAGTTGACATACAATGTTATATTAGTTTCAGTTGTACGGCATAGTGATTGGGCAAATCTCTACGTTATGCTGTGGTGATCACAAGTGTAGCTACCATCTGTCACCATGCAATGCTGTACTGTTGAGTATACTCCCTATGCTGTACCTTTCATTCCCTTGACTTGTTCATTCCACAGCTGGAAGTCTATATTCCCCACTCTCCTTCACTCATTTTGCCCATCCCCCAGCATGCTTCCCTTCTGGCTTGCATCAGTTCTCTGTATTTATAGGTCTGATTCTGCTGTTTGTGTGTGTGTGTGTGTGTGTGTGTGTGTGTGTGTTTTAGATTCCACATATAAATGAAATCGTATGGTATTTGTCTTTCTCTGACTTATTTCACTTAGCATAATACCCTCTAGGTCCATCCATGTTGTTGCAAATGGCAAGATCTCATTCTATTTTACGGCCAAGTAATATTCTATTATATTCCACGTGTATATAGACACCATGTCTTCTTTATCCATTCATCTATCAGTGGATATTTTGGTCATTTCCATATCTTGGATATTGTAAATAATCCTGCAATGAACATGGGGGTGCATATATCTTTTTGGGGGGGGGAGTGCATATATCTTTTTATCATTTTCTTTGGGTAACTACCCAGTAGTGGAATTACTGGGTCATATGGTATTTCTATTTTTAATTTTTTTTAATGTTTGTTTGTTTTTGAGAGAGAGATAACAGGCATGAATGGAAGAAGGACAGGTCAGGGTAGAGGATCTGAAGCAGACTATGTGCTGACAGCAGAGAGCTTGATGCAGGCTTGAGCTCATGAGCCATGAGATCATGGCCTAAGTTGAAGTTGGATGTTTGACTGACTGAGCCACTCAGGCGCCCTCTATTTTTAATTTTTTGAGGAACTTCCATATTATTTTCCACAGTGGCTGCACCAGTTTACGTTCCCACCAACAGCGCGTGAGGTTTCCTTTTTCTCCACATCTTTGCCAACACTTATTTCTGTTTGATTCTAGCCATTCTGATAGGTGTGAGGTGCTATCTCAGTGTGGTTTGGATTTGCATTTCCCTCATGGTAAATAATGTTCATCTATATGTATCCTTTGGAAAAATATCTATTTAGGTCTCTGCCCATTTTTAAATTGTTTTTTGTGTGTTGAGTTGTGTAAGTTCTTTATATATTTTGGATACTAACTCTTCATTGGACATATCATTTGCAAATATCTTCTCCCATTCAATAGGTTAGCTTTTCATTTTGTTGATGGTTTCCTTTGCTGTGCAAAAGCTTTTTATTTTGGCATAATCACAATAGTTTATTTTTGCTTTTGTGTCCCTGTGTGAGGAGACGTATCTAGAAAAATGTTGCTAAGGTTGATATTCAAGAGAGTCTGCCTATGTTTTCTTGTAGGAGTTTTATGGTTTCAGGTGTCACATTTAGGTTTTTAATCCACTTTGAGTTTATTTTTGTGTATGGTGTAAGAACGTGGTCCACTTTCATCCTTTTGCATGTAGCTGTTCAGTTTTCTGAACACTATTTGAAGAAACTGTTTTTTCCCATTGTATATTCTTGCTTCCTTTGTTGTAGATTAATTGACCATATAAGCATGTGTTTATTTCTGGGCTCTCTATTGTGTTCCATTAATCTGTATGTCTGTTTTGTGCTAGTGCCATGCAATTTTGATTACTGTAGCTTTGTAGTATATCTTGAAATCTGGAATTGTCATACCTCCAGCTTTGTTCTTCTCAAAATTGCTTTGGCTGTTTGGGGTCTTTTGTGGTTCCATACAGATTTTAATATTATTCTGGTTCTGTGAAAAATACCATTGATATTTTTATAGGGACTGCATCAATGAATTTGTGGATTGTTTCCCTTTCTGTTATTTCATTATTAATATTGCTGTGGCTAGTACTCCCAGTACTGTGTTGAATAAAAGAGGCAAAAGTGGACACCTTAGTCTAGTTCCTGACCTTAGAGGAAAAGCTCTGTTTTTCACTATTGTGTATGATGTTAGCTGTGGGTTTTTCATGTGTGACTTTTATTATGTTGATGTATATTCTTGCTGAAACTTTGTTGAGAGTTTTTATCATAAACAGATGTTGGATTTTTGTCAAATGTTTTTTCTGCATCTGTTGATTGAGATAATTTTAGGGCTTTTATTCTTTGTTTTGTTTTGTTTTTAATTTTTTAAATGTGTTTTATTTATTGAAGAGAGAGAGAGAGAGGCAGTGTGAGCAGGGGAGGGTCAGAGAGAGAGGAATATACAGAATCCGAAGCAGGTTCCAGGCTCTGAGCTAGCTTTCAGCACAGAGCCTGACACGGGGCCCGAACCCACAAACCGCGAGATCATGACCTGAGCCGAAGTTGGATGTTCAACCGACTGAGCCACCTAGGTACCCCTTATTCTTTGTTTTGTTGATGTGGTATATCATGGTGATTGATTTGCAAATATCAAACCATCCTTGTATCCGTGGAATAAATCCCACTTGATCATGGGGAATGATCCTTTTAATGTATTGTTGAAAGGAATTTGTTAAAATTTTCTTGAGGATTTTTGCATCTGTTGTACATCAGGGATATTGGCCTGTAAGTTGCTTCTTGTTGTTGGTGTTTGTAGTGTCTTTGGGTTTGCTATCAGGGTAACCCCTGGCTTCATAGAATGTATTTTGAGGCTTCCTCTTCTATTCTTCGGAATAGTTTGAGGAGAATAGGTATTAACTCTATTTTGTTTTATTTTTTTAAGTTTATTTATCTTGAGAGAGTGCACATACATGACTGGAGGAAGGGCAGAGACGGAGGGAGAGAGAGAATTCCAAGCAGGCTCCTTGCTGTCAGCGCAGAGCCCGGTGCAGGGCTCGATCCCACAAACTGTGAGATCATTGACCTGAGCCAAAGTCAAGAATCAGACACTCAACTGACTGAGCCATTCAGGCGCTCCTACTTTAAATGTTTGGTAGAATTCACCTGTAAATCCATCTGGTCCTGGACTTTGCCAGGAGTTTTTGGATTACTGATTCAGATTGATCACTAGTAATTGGCCTGTTCAGATTTTCTATTTCTTTCTGATTCAGTTTTTGGAAGATTGTATGTTTTTAGGAATTTATCCATTTCTCCTAGGTTGTCAGATTTGTTGCCATGTAATTTTTCATAGTATTCTTTCTTAATCCTTTAAATTTCTGTTGTGTTGGTTGTTATTTATCCCTTTTCATTTTTGACTTCTAGTTTTGGTTTTGCTGTTACCTTGGCTGTGTAGTTGTGGATGCTGGGCCAGATTATCTTTAAAATTTCTACTACCTCCATGAATTTGAGACTTTGTTTTAAAAACTCTAATTTCTTTTGAAACTACAAAAGAACTTTTACCTTGTTCTTAGCTGTGTCGTGGCTCTGAAAATAGGCAGTTTCTTGTAATTAGTTAGGGTCGTGATACTAGTAGAATTGAGTTTCTGGCAGTAGAGATTATATAACTTTTGTGAAATGATGTGTAATAAAGAGTATTCTTTTGACAACTCATCTGATACATTCAATATTTATAATCAGTTGGTGCTCTTAACAGTTTTAATATTTTAAATAGCTGTAGTTTCTTTTGTAGTGTAGTAACAGTCTCAGTCAAGATAAGTTTATGAGAATGATAATATCGCTTATTGTCAAACCTGTTGTCATGAAGGATCCAAATTCTCTTGCAATAATAACTGGCTAAAAAATATCTAACGATTCAGTGACTAGCATAATGGACCTTGCAGTTCATCATTTTTTTTTTCTTCTATCTGCAAAAGAAAATGGCTGTGGAGCAAACCTAAGTCTTAATTGACTTTCTTAAGGAATGAGATTCTGAAATCAGTATTTGTGCTCTTTAATTAAAAAAAAAAAATTTAATGTTTTTTTATTTCTGAGAGAGAGAGAGAGAGAGACAGCATGAGCAGGGGAGGGTCAGAGAGAGAGGGAGACACAGAATCTGAAACAGGCTCCAGGCTCTGAGCTAGCCTTCAGCACAGAGTCTGATGTGGAGCTTGAACCCATGAACTATGAGATCATGACCTGAGCCGAAGTCGGATGCTTAACCTACTGAACCACCCAGGTGCCCCCAATTTTTTTTTTGAAGAAAAAAATGACTTACCACGTGTGCACTGGAAATCAAACATCCTGCCCCTTAAAGAAAGAAATAAATGAATTTATTTAATGTATGTGTGATTTTTAAAATTAATTTTTGATACCAAAGTAATACAGGGAGAGTTTTAAGAGTCAAATAGTACTAAAAGGTTTATAGCAAAAAAAAATAGCAGTTCCCTACCCTGACTCCATCCTTACTTCCTACTCCATAGAGGTACCTGCATTTGACTCTTTCAGCTATTTATTTTGAAATTTATTTTAATATTTCCAAATAATATACTGCTCTTCCTTGACTTCTTAATTTTTGGAATTGTCATGTTGACTTGATTTTATGGTAGGTAAAGATGTAACTCTTTCCTTATCTTTCCATCTTGCCCTGTCTTACCAAAATAGTTATATCACAGATTTTGTATATTGCTTCATTCAGTGTTGACATTATCATGACTTTATAAATACTGTTCACTGCCAAATCATGTAAGTTGATTATGATATTTTTTGTTTGTCATTTCATTTTTGCCTTGTTTTGTCATTTTCTTAATTTTCTGTTTACTTATGTCTGATTCTTCCCACTTGCTTCTGCAGCCATTTAGTATAATTTCCCATGTGATCAGACCTATTAAATGATCTATTGATTTCATATTTTTTTCTTAGAGACATTTTTTTCTGGACACTTGCACCCCCAGCTGTAGTCTGGACTAGTTTTCCAGACTAGTTTTCCAGGATATCATGACCTGAGCCGAAATCAAGAGTTGGACACTTAACCGACTGAGCCATCCAGGGGCCCTGGGAGATAACTTTTTAAAAGATTTTATAATGATTTCCTAATCAGAAAAGTGTAGATCTGAGTTTTAGTATGAATCTACACATTTGTAGAATAAGTCTACACAATTGAGAGAGATGACATGCATGGCTTCCAATCTTCCATCCAGCTGTAGAATTCTAGGATTCTAAATACTTGAGAATTAAATGATTTTATAGATAATCTAGCAAATGGTTAAAGCAACCAGCTTTCAAAGAGACCCCTTCCAGGACTTTGACCAAACAAACAAACAAACAAACAAGACCTGTGACCTCTCTTTTCTTCCTTTCTTTTGTTTTTAATAGTATCTAAAGATTTGCTTTAAGGAAGAAGTATATTTGAAAATGAAGAGAAACATTAGCTCTGTTTTTTTTCCTTCTTTCTTCAGTTGGTGAAAATTCCCATCTTCCCTTTTTCCCTTTGGCTACTCAGATTTTGTGTGCTCTGCTGACGGCTAATACAGATCACTGTGTATAAATCATTGGTCACCATCTGAAGAGGTTGGGAGTATGAGGCATTCTTGAGCTCAGAATATGTCCTGGGAGGGACAATCAGGATCAACGAGCTAGACTCCTGGTTTGGAGTTTATACTTCAGAATGCCGTCCGGTGACAGAATGTCTTATTTGCTCTATATTTTTGTTCTCTTGGGAGCCAGCGTGATGTAGTAGAAAGGTCACTCTGTCTAGTGGTCAGAAGATTTGAGTTCAAGCCCTCTTTGGCACAGACTGGCTTTGTTATCTTGAGTGGGTTACTTTGCATGGGCCTCTTTCTACTAGACATTAAACTAAGTAGCTTCAAAACCCCTATTAGTCCTAATAAGTTTTGATATCTGAGCAACATTGGCTTCTACTAGTGTACAGTTCCTTTTCTTTCCTTGTGCTAAAATGTCAATACCTTCTCACTTTGTGTTGTTTTTATTTTAGAGAGTCTGACCACCTCATCTGTAAAGCAGGTGTCTGCAGATCAGTAGGCTGAGATGTAGCATGCACATATTTTTGCAGTTGTCTTTTAAATGTGTATCAACACTTAAAAATCCCAAGAGTTCAGTTCATTGAGGGAAAATGGGGAGACCTGTTGACATTGGGCCCACATTGCTGCCTGGCAGCACTTGGCCTGAGCTGAGATTTGCTTCTTCTCTGATGGGGCGAGTATTCCTTCTCACCACAATTCCACTTCACTTATGTTACCTTTTTGGCCCTGTAAGGGTTTAAATTTGTGAATTTTGCTATAAAGTGACTGAAGGAAGTGAGTCTTACTAGGTTTTAGTCATACCAGAGGTTTTGGTTGTAGTGAAAATGAGGAAAATAAATATATAAATTGCTGTAAAGATACAGAAATGATGGTGTGATCAGAACTGCCCCCTGCCATATTGATGGTTTGTAAAGAATCATCAATCATTTAATGGGATCCTTATAGCAACTATATATGGTTCACAGAGACAGGAAAATTCCCACAGCTCTTAAGAAGTTTAATTCAGACGACTCTGCTGCCTCCGAATTTACCTGATTATCTGGAACCCAGGCGAGACGTTGGGGTTAGGGTGGGTGTAGAAGAGCATGTTAAGTTTGCTTCTAGCTGGGGTGCCTGGGTGGCTCAGTCGGTTAAGCATCCAACTTCCTCTCAGGTCATGATCTCACGGTCCTTGGGTTCAAGCCCCGCATCAGGCTCTATGCCGACAGCTCAGAGCCTGGATCCTGTTTCAGATTCTATGTCTCTCTCTCTCTCTGCCCCTCCCCAGCTCGTGCTCTGTCTCTCTCTGTCTCAAAAATAACCGTTAAAAAAAAAAAGCTTGCTTCTAGGAAAGTGAGAAGAGCTGTCGGCCTGGGCTAGGTGGGCATGCATAAGAGATGGAGCAGGTCACTTCTCCAGCCTTTGCGGTGTCTCTGCAGATGCCCAACAAGAAGAGAGCAGGAAAGGAGAACAAATTATGTACAGTCTATCAAGATGATGAATTTCACAGTGTGAGGAAGACTGAGAAGCAAGATGACTGGGTTATATGCATATGTTTACATAGACATATATAGAATATATATATTATATATATATGTATATGATATATATTATATATATGACCTGTAGGTCAGGTCATATAAATAAGGCAGATGGGGACCCTCACACTGGGAAGATACCATTCCTAGAAGATGGATATATAAGACTATCTGGCCAATTAGATACGTGGTTAAAACAACAGACTTTTTTTTTTTTTTTTTTAAGTAAAATGGATATTTATTTGTACTTAAAATCAGCCAGCCAAACTGGTACTAACATTATCATGATTCAGAAAAATAGGAAACATCTTTCTATGAATATTAGAGTAATGAATGAATTAGGGGTTGTAGTAATGTATGTAATAAATGTTTTATATATACATACATTATATATAAATGTTTTATATATATGCATATAATATGTGAATGGTGTGTGTGTGTGTATATATATATAATTTGCAACAGCTTTATTTATACTAAACAATTCATCTTCTTAAAGTACACCATTCAGATGTAGTGGTGGTAGGGTCACACACGAAAATAATAAAGTGTACCATTTGGTGGTTTTCAGTGTATTCATAGATCTATGCAGCTATTACCACAAACAATTTTAAACATTTTTATCACCTCAGAAAGAAACCATATATCCCTTAGCAGGAACTCTCTATTTTCCTCATTTTCCAGCCTCAGACAACCATCAGTCTACTTTTTGTCTTTATGGATTTGCATATTCTGGATATTTCATATAAATAGAGTGATACAGGGGCACCTGGGTGGCTCAATCGGTTAAAAGTCCAACTTTGGCTCAGGTCATGATCTCACGGTTCAAGAGTTTGAGCCCTGTGTCAGGCTGTCTTCTCAGGGAACTTGGAATCTGCTTCAGATTCTGTGTCTCCCTCTCTTCTGCCCCTCCCCAGCTTTCTCTCTCTCTCTCTCTCTCTCAGAAATAAATGTTAAAAAATTTTTTAATAGAAAAATTTTAAAAAATTAAATAGAATAATACAGTATGTGTTCTTTTGTCTGCTCTTGCTTGGGATAATGTTTTCAGAGTTTATCCATGTTGTTGCATATACCAGTGCTTATTTGTCTGTATCTTAGGAAAACCTTTAATAAACATTGAGTTTTTTTCTAGCTTTGGCCTTCTAGTAGCATAGAATCCAGGCTCTAACATCTTCTCTAATGTAATGTAGACATCCTTCTGCATTAACTTTTTTTTGAGGGGGGAGTGGGTAGGTGTAGATATATCTGGATACAGATATATTTTTAATTAAAAAAACCTTTAAATTTTAAACTAATTTGAACTTAAAGGCTCAACTTGTAAAAGTAATAACACCTACCCTATATATCATCGTAGTATAATTATCAAGAATAAGAAAACAGTATATTTACTTTTGTGGTTAATAAATATCTTGGGAGAGATACTTTGGGACTATGCAAATCCTTTTTTACCTCAAACTTTTTAGCATTCACTGGTAGATCTTGTCTGTGCATTTATTACTGCCCCTCCTGATTATTTCCCTCTTTCCTTGTTTATTTATTAATTGAAATTCTGTGAGGTAGACTTTTTCCTCTCTCATTTATTTACTTAATTATTTATAACAGCATGGACTCACAGATATTTATTCTGTGGATTAGAATTCAGTGCTATCATTTTATTACTCAAATTGTTCTAGCTTTGGTCATTAAGGGCTCCTTTGGGTGGGCTCCTGTATATGTTCAGTAAGCCTCCATCTTTTTTAGAGAATATCTTTACTTCTGACATTAAATGGTGTTTCAGGCTCAACTTGTATTTCTTTGCCCTAGCTCTAGAGTCAACCACTTAATTCCTCTTATTAGAAAATGATGTTTAGGGACCAAGATCTGAGCACTAGATGTACTCACTTTAACTGAGGTTGTCATTGCTTTTAGTGGATAGGTTAGCTACTCCCGCACATACACATACTTCTATTTCTTTGTATGTATTCAGAGTCATGAGTTTGTATTAAAACTGCTGATTCAAAATTTGGTATTACGAAGTTTTATTTTAAGTCTTTTTCCTTTATAACTTTTTTTCTCTAATCATGAGTACACTGAATTTCATTACCTATAATTTATTTGATATATTTTTTTAATGTTTTATTTATTTTTAAGAGAGAGAGAGACAGCCTGAACAGGAGAGGGTCAAAGAGAAAGGGAGTCACAGAATCTGAAACAGGCTCCAGGCTCTGAGCTAGTTGTCAGCACAGAGCCCGACACGGGGCTCGAACCCACCAATCGTGAGATCATGACCTGAGGCAAAGTCGGAGGCTTAACCAACTGAGCCACCCATATACATATTTACTTACTTAATTCTAATTTCATAATTGTTAGCCCCTACCTCTGTTAAGAAACACGTTGATAACTAGATTATAACATTTATGTATAGTTCTTTTAGTCTTTAGCCTGGAAACTGTATCCATTCAGAATACTGTTTTCCGGACTTAGGTTAATTTCTTTCTTCGCTCTTTTAGTATGATTATGTTCATTTATAATGCAGTTAGGTTTGTTTGTTAGTGTTTTGTTTTTGAGAGAGAAAGAGGTGGTGGGGTGAGAGGGAGAGAGAATCTTAAGCAGGCTGCAGGCTCCACGCCCAGTGCACAGCCCAACATGGGGGCTCAATCTCACCACTGTGAGATTATGGCTGGAGCCAACATGAAGAATCAATGCTTAACTGAATGAGCCACCCAGGCGTCCCTGTTAGTGTTTTTATTTTATTTTGCACACCCCTCATCCTGATTAATTTTAAGTGTATAGTTCAGTGGTACTGAGTACATCACATTTTGGGGCAGCTTTCACCACCATCCATTTCCAGAACTTTATTCATTTTCCCAAACTGAAATGCTGTACCCAGCAGACAGTAACTCCCCAATCTTCTTTCTCAACCCCTGGCAACTACTGTTTTACTTTGTCTCTGAATTTGACTGCTAAAATACCACAAGTAAGTGGAATTGTACAGTCTTTGTCACCTTGTGATCGGCCTAGTGTAATGTCTTCATGATTAATCCATTGTTATAGCATGTATCAGAATTTCCTTTTTAAATTTTTAAAAAATGTTTTGTTTATATTTGGGAGAGAGAGACAGAGCATGAGCATGAGGCTGGGGGAGGGAGGGCAGAGAGAGAGAGACATGCACACACAGGATCCGAAGCAGGCTCCAGGCTCTGAGCTGTCAGCACAGAGCCACATGCAGGGTTCGGACCATGAACTATGAGATCGTGACCTGAGCTGCCGTCGGACACTTAACCAACTGACTGAGGCACCTGGGTGCCCCAGAATTTCCTTCCTTTTTAAAGCTGAATAATATTCCATTGTTTGTACCACATTTTGTTTTCATCCATCAGTAGATTCTTGGGTTGCTTCCATCTTTTGGCTATTGCAAATGAAGCTGCTGTTAACATGATTGTACAGGTATCTGTTTGAGTCCTTTCATTTCTTCAGGGTGCATACCCAGAAGTGGAATTGCTGGATCATATAGTAGTTTTAAATTTCTGAGGAACTGCCATACTGTTTTCCATATGGCTGCACCATCTTACATTCTAACAGTGCACAAATGTTTCATTTCTTCCACATTCTTTTTCTTAATATATATTTTTTAAATTATTTTTTTAAGTAATCTCTACACCCACTGTGGGATTCAAACCCACAACCTTGAGATCAAGACTCTCACGCCCTACTGGCTAAGCCAACCTCAACATTCTTGCCAATACCTATTTTCTGTTTTTTTGTTTTGTTTTGATAATAGCCATCCAGTGGTAATTCTTTGTGGTTTTGATTTGCGTATCTCTAATGATGATTGATGTTGATATGTATGTCTTCTTCTGGAGAAATGTCCATTTAACTCCTTTACCACCACCACCACCTTTTTTAAAAATAAGTTTATTCATCCAGAGAGAGAGAGAGAGAGAGAGAGAGAGAGGAAGGCAGCACAAGTGGGGGAGGAGCAGAGAGAGAGGGAGAGAATCCCAAGCAGGTTCCACACCGTCAGCACAGAGCCCTAGGCAGGGCTCGAACTCACAAACTGTGAGATTGTGACTCGAGCTGAAACGAAGAGTCAGAACCGCAACCGACTGAGTCACTCAGGTGTCCCTCTCTCTCTCTCTTTCTCTCTCTTTTTTTTTTTTAATATTTTTATTTATTTCTGGGAGAGAGAGAGAGAGACAGCGTGAGCAGGGGAGGGTCAGAGAGAGAGGGAGATACAGACTCCCAAGTAGGCTCCGGGCTCTGAGCTGGCAGTCAGCACAGAGCCCGACACAGGGCTGGAACCCATGAACCGCGAGATCATGACCTAAGCGAAAGTCGGACGCTTAACCGACTAAGCCACCTAGGCGCCCCGCTCTCTCTTTTTTTAAGATTTTATTTTTTTAGTAATCTTTACACCCATCATGGAGGTCAGACCCACCACACTGAGCTCAAGAGTTCCACAATTTACCAACTGAGCCAGCCAGACGCCCCACCTTTGCCCATTTTTGAATCAGTTTGGTTATTCTCAGTTGTTATGTTGTAGGAGTTCTTTGTATATTCTGGATATTAATCCTTATCAGTATGACTTGCAGTTTTTTTTTCCATCCACAGGTTGCCTTTTGCTCTATTGCTTATGGTTTGCACAATTTTTTTTTTATTTTGAGGTAGTCCATATTTTTCTTTTGTTGCCTGTGCTTTTGTTGTATCCAAAGAATCTTTGCTAGATCCAGTGTTGTGAAGCTCTGTGTTATCTTTCAGAGTTTTATCTCTGAGATCTTTAGTTTATATCTTTTTTTTCCAATGTTTATTTATTTTTGAGAGACAGAGAGAAACAGAGCACACGCAGGGGAGGGGCAGAGAGAGAGGAGACACAGAGTATGAAGCCGGCTCTAGGCTCCGAGCCGTCATCCCAGAGCCTGACATGGGGATCGAACCCAAGAACCAGGAGACCATGACCGAGCTAAAGTTGGATGTTTAACCAACTTACTGAGCTACGCAGGTACCCCTATGTCTTTTTTTTTTTTTTAATATTTATTTATTTTTGAGAAAGACAGAAACAGAGCGTGAATGGGGGAGGAGCAGAGAGGGAGGGAGCAACAGAATCCGAAGCAGGCTCCAGGCTCTGGGCTGTCAGCAGGGAGCCCGACTTGGGGCTTGAACTCAAGGACTGCGAGATCATGACCTGAGTCAAAGTTGGATGTTTAGCCAACTGAGCCACCCACGCGCCCCTCTATAGTTTATATCTTTAATTCATACCCTTGGATTTTTTTAGTCAGAAAGTTAGAAGACCTTGGGGCGCTTGGATGGTTCAGTCAATTAAGCATCAGACTCTTGATTTTGGCTCAGGTCGTGATCTTATGGGTTTGTGAGTTCAAGCTCTGCTTTGGGCTCTGCAATGCTGATGCAAAGCCTGCTTGGGATTTTCTCACTCTCCCCCTCTCTATCCTCTCTATGCCCCTCCCCTGCTCATGTGTGCTCGCTCTCTCTCACTGTCTCTCTCAAAATAAATAAATAAATAAACAAACAAAGTCTCTCTTTTAATGTTTATTTACTTTTTTTTTTTAATGTTTATTTACTTTTGAGAGAGAGAGAGAGAGACAGAGTGTGAGCAGGGGAGGAGCAGAGAGAGAGGGAGACACAGAATCTGAAGCAGGCTCCAGGCTCTGAGCTGTCAGCACAGAGCCCGATGTGGGGCTCAAACCCACGAACTGTGAGATCATAATCTGAGCTGAAGTTGGCCGCTTAGCCAGCTGAGCCACCCAGGCGCCCCCTAGAAAGCCTTTCTCTATACCAAGGTTAAAGAAGAATTCCACTGTTTTTTTTCCCTAATACTTAAACAGTTTCATTTTTGTATTTAGTTTCTTTATCCATTGGGAATTTAATTTTGTGAGTGGTGTTGGATATGGATCTAATTTTATTTTTTTCCAAAGGTTACTAAATGTTCCAAACACTGTTTGTTAAAGAGTTTGTTTTTTTACCCACTTGAAATGCTACTTTTGTCAAATACTAAATTTATATATATATATGTATGTATGTATGTGTATATATATATATATATATATATATATATATATGGTTTGGTCACAGTATCGTGGAAGAGTCCATTCTCTTCTTTCTAGTCTTTGCTACTGATTTGTTTGTCTTTGTGATGAGGCAGTACCATACTGTTTTCATAGACTTTATAGTATGTTTTAATGTCTGGTAAGTCTAGTATCCCACTTAAAGTTATTCTTTTCAGTATTTTCCTGGCTGCTTTTCTTCTCCTTCTCCTCCCCTTCCTCCTCCTCCACCTCTTCCCCCTCCTCCTCTCTTCCATCTCCTCCTCCCCGTCCTCCTCCTCCTCGCCCTCCTCCTCCTCGCCCTCCTCCTCCTCCCCCTCCTTCTCCCTGTCCTCCTCCTCCTCCTCCCCGTCCTCCTCCCCTCCTCCTCCTCCTCCCCC
>NW_024080676.1:972810-1049695 GCF_003009895.1 Hyaena hyaena | reverse complement strand
CCTCTCTCTCTGACCCTCCCCTGCTCACGCTGTCTCTCTCTCTCTCTCCTAGAAATAAATAAAACATTAAAAAAAAATTTTTTTTTAAATAAAAATAAAAATAAAAAAAATAGTTTGAGGGGTGCCTGGGTGACTCAGTCAGTTAAGCGTTGACTTCAGCTCAGGTCATGATCTCTCACGGTTCGTGAGTTCAAGCCCCACCTCAGGCTCTGGAGCCTGCTTCTGATCCTATGTCTCCTTTTCTCTCTGCCCCTCCCCAGCCTGTGCTCTCTTTCTCTCAAAAATAAATAAATAAACCTTTTTAAAAAAGAGTCTCAAATTCACACATTGCTTTAAAAAAAAAGTTTGAAAACCACATCATGAATAGTATGCAAGCCTCTACTTGGATCCTCAGTGGTAGGGTGCTTCTGACATGACCTAGCCCGTGAAGACTGTTCTAATTGTTCATTAGGTACTCCGGCCTCAGTGGCTCTCCTTCCACCTTCCACCATTAAACCCAGTCTTGGACGCTGAGGCAACACAAAGTGGCTTCACTCTTCTACCTACTAGCCTTGACTATTGGAGCTTGCCTTTATGGTTTGGTCATAGTATTGTGGAAGAGTCCATTCTGATACAGATCCTTTTGGGGGTGGGTGGGGATATAGGTGATTATTCTTTGGCTTGCATTGCTCTTGGGATTCTGGAGCCACAGTGCCTGGATTCTGCCATTTACTCTGTGACCTGATACTTACTATGTCCCTCGTCAGGCCTGTTTCCTCATCAGCAAATGGGGACAGTAATGGCACCTCCTGCACAGGCTTGTGGCAAGAATTAAATGAGGAAATGCATATGTCTATCATATAGTTATATGTTCAGTAAATGCAGACAAAGAACATCACCACCACCACCACCACCACCATTGCTGTAAAGAGGAGAAGAAAGTGTTCTGTTTTTATTTTTGGATGCAATAGCACAGGCATTTCAAAGTTAGCTAGATGGGTCTTGGGAAGGGGGGTGAGTTTTCTCTTTTTATTTTTTTCTTAAAAATTTTTTAAAAGTGTTTGTTTATTTTTGAGAGAGTGACAGAGCATGAGTGGGGGAGGGTCAGAGAGAGCAGAAGACACAGAATCTGAAGCAAGCTCCAGGCTCCGAGCTGTCAGCATACACAGCCCAACACGGGGCTTGAACCCATGAACCATGAGATCATGACCTCAGCTGAAGTCAGACGCTCAACCAGCTGAACAACCCAGGTGCCCCATGGGGGTAAGTTTTCTTGAATCAAAGTCTACCTAATAAATAAACAAATAGCATCTGTGGTTTTAAAAAAAGAGAGGGGTGCCTGGGAAGTTCAGTCAGTTGAGCGTCCGACTCTTCATTTCAGCTCAGGTCATGATCTCACTGGTACTGAGTTCAAGCCCTGAGCAGAGCCTGCTTAGGATTCTCTCTCTGTCCCTCCCCCGTATGCATGTACATGCGTTCTCCCCCTCTCTCCTTCTCTCTTTCCTCTCTCCCTCCCCCAAAATAAGTAAAACTTTTTAAAACATATTTTAAAAATTAAAAAAAAGTAAGACATTCTAGTCTGTTACTTTCTAAATTACCTGAACTTTTTTTTTTTTAAATGTTTTATTTATTTCTAGGAGAGAGAGAGAGAGAGACAGCGTGAGCAGGAGAGGGTCAGAGAGAGAGGGAGTCACAGACTGAAACAGGCTCCAGGCTCTGAGCTGGCAGTCAGCACAGAGCCCGACGTGGGGCCCGAACCCACGAACCGTGAGATCATGGCCTAAGTGAAAGTCGGACGCTCAACCGACTAAGCCACCCAGGCGCCCCTCCCTGAACTTCTTAACCTATGTGTAGAAAGAAAGAAAACGAAGCCTCAGATTGACATTAACATTAGGCCAGACCACATTAGGCCAACAGTTGAGTGAAAAGTAGATTCTGGAATTAGACTGTGGGTTCTGTTCCATTGTCTGCTTAAAGCCTTCACCTCTCATCACAAACTGTTTAAAAAATTCTTTTGAAAATTGTTCAGTTGTGAGCCAACAAACTAGTTTCTTAAGGAAACCGAATTGTCAGCAGTGACAGCAAATGGAAATGGGGTCCAGAGTTTTTCCTTATTAACCCTGTTATATTGTGATATAGCTGTTTCAAGTAACAACTAAGTTCACTTTGGGCTATATACTTAGTAAACACAGCCTAGTGCAGTTAAGCTCATTACGTTTTATCTTTTCAAGAATTCTTCCTATACTGTTCTGAAAAGTACAAAGAATAAAGATCAGCTAATAGTCTACTATCTATAGCTAACCATACTCAACATTTCTGTGAGTTTTCTTTCAGAGTGTAGTCTCAGAACAGAAGATATATTTTTTAATTTGATAGAAGTAAAGAGCATGGTGCCTTGGTGTCTAAAGACTTGGGTTTGAATTCCAGTTCTTTGATGCCTGTGTGGCCCTAGCCAAGTTACTTTTATGAGGTTTAATTTCCCCCTCCAGGAAAAATGGGCATAGGATCTATCGCAGGGGTTCATTGAGAGTATAATCTCTATAAAGAGTGTGTGATGTGTAAAATGCTAACTGGGCATTTAGTAAGGGTCTGTCTCTATGCTCTTGCTATGCTCTTTTTTTAAGGCAGATCCCTTTATTTATGCACAAGATTGCTTACTCAGGGTTTCTGCAAACCTTTCCTCTCTTTCCTTCATTATCAGTTTTTCCTTGACTTTAATCCTTTTCTGGTTTAGATTTTTATTTTTTTATTTAACATTTTTTTCTTAATATTTATTTTTTTGAGAGAGAGTGCGAGCAGGGAAGGAGCAGAGAGAGGAGACACAGAACTCTTTTTTTTAATTTTTTTTATGTTTGCTTATTATTGAGACAGAGAGACACAGAGCATGAGTGAGGGAGAGGCAGAGAGAAAGGGAGACACAGAATCCAAAGCAGGCTCCAAGCTTTGAGCTGTCAGCATAGAACCTCAGGCAGGACTCGAACCCACGAACTGTGAGGTCATGACCTGAGCTGAAGTCAGATGCTCAACCCACTGAGCCACCCAGGCAGCCCCTGGTTTAGATTTAAAATAAATAAACCAGTAGATGGGAGTTTAATACAGATAGCTTTCTTTGTTTTGATGAGGCTATCCCCTGGTTTTATTTTAAGTGGATTGAATTTGTCGCAGTGATTCTCATCCGTTATTTTTGGATGATAATGTCAGAACTATAAACTAGGGCCTTCTACCCTTGACCCTATTGACACTTTGGGCTGGATAATTCTTTCTTGTGGGGTAGGGACCGTCGTGTGCATTGCAGCATGCTTAGTGGCATCCCTGGCCTCTACTCACTAATTACCAGTTTGACCCTTTAGTTGTGGCAATTCAGTTGTGACACATTGTCAAATGTCCCACAAAATTGTCACCTGTTGAGAACCACTGACATAAGCAGTGACTTGCCTATAGCAATTATAAAGGGATAATTATTTACCTGTTTTTCTGATAGTCTTATAAAGTACCATGCCATTACCAGCCTATCCAGTGAATGTTTTTGATCTCTAGAGATGACTATGTACAACTGGAATTTGTATGAGTATATGATAAGAATGCTAGTAATAATATGGTGGCTGTTGAGGTGGTCTATTTGCATCTCATTCGCGTGGGACCATAATACTGATGATTATAATATAAGGTTACCATTTTGGGGTGCCTACTGTGTACCAGAGACTGTACCTTGATGAAGATTTGTGTTTTTTTTTCTTGACTTTTTTTTTTATATACCTAATTTAGAGGGGAAATTCTGTAAAGACTGCTCAAATCTAATGCAATTTTAGTTACCTCTGTCAGTTTAACAGACTCATATGAACACTTCACGTGATTCTTGATTGGCAAAACTAGATGAGACCCCTCTGCCTGGGTGGCTCAGTCGATTGAATATCAGATTCCTGATTTTGGCTCAGGTTGTAATCTCATGGTTCCTGGGTTCAAGCCTCTCATTGGGCTCTGCACTGATAGTGCAGGAGGGCCAGCTTGGGATTCTCTCCTTCTGTCTCTCCCTCCCCTGCTCTTTGTCTCTCTCTCTCTCTCTCTCTCTCTCTCTCAGACACACACACACAGGTGTGTGCTCTCTCTCTCAAATAAATAAACATAAAAAAGAATTAAAGTAAAGAACCTAAATCAAATCCTGGGTTAGAAGTTGTTTGATATAGGGGTACCTGGGTAGCTTGGTTGAGCATCCAGCCTGGCTCAGGTCATGATCTTGCAGTTCATGAGTTTGAACTCCACACTGGGCTCGCTGCTGTCAGTGCAGAGCCTGCCGTGGATCCTTTGTCCCCCCTCTCTCTGTCCCTCCCCTGCCCATGCTCTCTCTCTTAAAAATAAACAACAATAAAAAAAAAGTTGTTTGATGTAAATGTTGAAAATTGTTGAGGGGAGAATTTAGAGTTTGATCATTTTGCTTTTATTTGGATTACATTTATTGTTGTCACTCTTCGTTTCAGGAAGTGTTTTATTATTTTATTTTTTATATTTTATTTTTTTAAGTGTTTATTTTTGAGAGAGAGAGAGAGAGACAAAGTGTGAGTGGAGGAAGGGTAGAGAGAGAGGGAGACACCAAATCTTAAGCAGGCTCCCCCTGCCCCAACCCCAATGCAGGGCTCAAACCCACCAACTTGTGAGATCATGACCTGAGTCTTAGACTGAGCCACCCAGGCACCCCTGGGAGTGTTTTATTTTTAAATCTTAACTGAGGTCTAAAGTAATTACTCAAAATAAAAATAAATGATTACTCAACACTAGTTTTCAGATCATACATAATGAGTAAAGACTTGAGTTAAAATATTTAAAATCATAATCTATTATTGACTTAGTTAAATTAACTCCTGCTGTACTTATATGGGCCTCCTATTTCTTGTGGCTGATATGACATCAACAGAAATAATTGTCTCAGGACACACCTGAGAAGGGTTAGATAATCACGTTAATTGGACTATTGTTTCTTACCCTTCCTAGTTTAGCACTTGTTTGATTTGGACAGCTACTTCTCAGTATCCTTGTGGCACCATTTCCAAGATGACTTTTTGTGCATGATAATTATAGCCTTGAGTAATTCATGTATCTCCTACCTCCTTTATTTTACTGTATTTGTGACATTTTCAAAAACTCTATAAAAAACTTTAATTGAAAAATAAGTGTTCAGGCTGATGAATTTTCACAAACTGAGCATATCTCTATAATCAGCATGTGACCAGCATCCCAGATGCTTCCCTCATACTTCCTTCTGATCATTGTTCCCTGCTCCCAAGGGTAACCACTATCTTGATAAAAGGCTTACCTTGATTTTACTTGTTCTTGCACTTTATGTAAATGGAAATATACAGTATTTAGTCTTTGCATACAGCTTCTTTTATTCAACCTTATGTTAGTGAGATTCATCCTCATTGTGCCTTGTTCTTAGGCTTTTCATTTTTACTGTTGCATACCATTCCATTGTGTGAATATATCACAGTTTATCTTTTCACTGTTAATGGACATATGATCATTTCTTGTTTGGCTATTATGAATAGTATTGCTGTGAATATATAAATGCATTCATTTCAGGTATGTATCTAATGTATGAATTGTTATGTCATATTATCTGGTTTAATATAGACTGCCAATTTTTAAAAAATGGTTGTACCAATTTGTATTCTCACTACCAGTGTATGAGAGTTTGGGTTACCCTATAACTTCTCTGTCACTTGGTATTTTCCATTTTTTTCATTTTAGCCATTCTGATGGGTATGTAGTGAGAGCTCAGAAAATCTCCTATGGCAAATATCAGCTGTGGATTTGGGGCATCTTGGGCCTTTAATCTGTCACACCAAGCTCATGAATCCACCAAAGCCTCTATATATCTTCACTGAGTTGAGTCCTTCTGCTTGGGGCAAGTGTGATCTTCTCAGTCTGCATTTAAAATTGGCAAATACCCCCAGGGAAGAAGACAGGTGATCATCAGCTCACCTCAGAGGGCTCTTCCATCTGGGATTTGTACTTCATCCAATTCTCATTTCTTCCACAACTCTCCAACATCTTTGAAAATGTGATTTTCTAATTTATCATGGCTTTTTCTATTTATTGAAGGTGAATCTGGTTGTTATGACCTGTTATTATCCTATCCAAAAATGGTAGTTGTTAGTATATTCTTGGGGTTTTCTATGTACATGTTAGGGAGGAAAAGTTTTCCCCTGCCATCAAAGGTTCTTCTGGCTGGTCTAAGAATTAAATTGACATGAGAAAATCAAATTTAATTTTGTATGTACAGGAACCCTACATAGATGAGAGGTTCAAAGACAGAAAGGTAAAATGAGGTATATATGCCATTCTGAGCTAAGGAATGGAATGGGGCCTGGGGCCTTCCCTGAGGAGGAAAGTTCACAGGGCAGGAGGAAGAACAGATGTTTGATAATTATATGTTTGCCCCCTATATGCATGAGTCACTCAGATAAAATTTATCTCTGGTAATAACTCTACTTCTGGGAAGGACTCCCAATTTAGGTTCTTGTAGGTAGGGACAGGAGAGGCCAAAGTTTTTCTTGAGCCTGCAGGGTCTTGTTTGCCTTCAGCTCAAAATAGTCCACATGCCAAAGTGGCACATGGGGAGACTTGCTCTGAATCGCTTCATACACAGTCCTGTCATCTATGAATAATGTTAATTGCTTTTCCCCTTTCTCATCTTTATGTGTTTTCTTTTTCTTGCATTATTGAACTGGTCAGAATTATTCGTCCTTTGTTGAATAGAAGAGGATAGTGACCTCCTGTTTGTGAGGAAAGGGTTTGGGTGTGTCATTATTTTACCATTGAGTATGATAATTGCTACAGTTTCTGTGGATATTTCTTCAGATGAGGGGATTTTCTCCCTTCTATTTCTAGTCTGCAGACTTTTTTTAATTTTAATTTTTTAATTTATTTTAGAGAGAGAGTGCATGCAAGCAGGGAGAGGGACAGAGGGGGAGAGAGAGAATCCTAAGCAGGAGCTTCATCCTATGGCCTTGTGATCATGACCAGAGCTGAAATCAGGCACGGATGCCCAACCAACTGAGCCACCTAGGTGCCCCATTTTGCAGACTTTTAAAAAAAGAATGAACAAATGAATTCATCTTTCTTGTTGAATTTTGTTAAATGCTTTTTCTGCATCTACGAAGACGATTATGATTTTTCTCCTTTTTTCCATTCCTGTGATTTAAATGTATGCTTCTGAAAAATAAATTAGCTTTAACCCCACCATATCTACAGTAGTAATTATCACTCATATTTCCTTTCATGCATGAGACAATTATACACACTCTTCTCTCTCTTTAAACCTGCTATACATTTAATCCTGCCATACCTTTTCCTTTTTTTTTTTCTTATTATCAAAGTATCATGAGATAATATGGTTCTCAGCCCAGGAACTCCTTTGGCAGATTAGAAGTATTCTTCCAGGCGCCTTTCACTACCCATTTCTGTTTTCTATGGGGAGAAAAAAGTAAAGAACTGACGACTCTACTTGGAGCATTTATTTTGACTTATTTTCATTTTTGTTTCCTTGTTTTTGTTATTTGGTATTGTAAGGGAGGGGAATGGGGTCAGGGAAGGGCTGTGGGGGTGGTAACTAGGAGCTGAGGAAGAACGCCATATATATTTCCTTAAGTACCACCTTCAGCCCCTCCCCTTCCCACGCTTCCTCTTTCTGTAGTTCCAGCTGTGCCACAAATCAATTATGTAAATGCCCTTGGGCAAGTCACTTAATCACTGAGCTTTTGTTTTTCTGAGCTTGACCATCAACAGCTGCTGTCACCTGTCAGGGAGACTGGAAAAATTAAACGAGCAGTTTATTAAGCATATGACACTATAAAAAAAGAGTAATTGCTAGTTTGGGTTTTGTATTGTGGCATCTTAAATTTTCTAACTGCCTGAAGGCTACCTATGGAAGAAGGAAGAAGGTGTGAAACACCCCGTGTCCCCAGACTACAAGTGTAAGAAACCTGTAGTTATGTAACTATATGGCAAGAGGTACAAAATGGAGGTTTTGTTCAACCTCCATAAAGCCCCTATAAAGTGTTCCATGTTAAGCTTGTCACTTTTAAACCATTGATATGTATGCATCAAAACTAAAACAAAATTTGCAAAAGCACTTAGCTCTAAAATACTGCTGCTATAGGATTCCTTTCAGTTGCAACCACCCTCATCCATTTAAGGGTTCATTTCTTCATTGCAAATTTCTCTCCCGAGGGCACAGAGTTAGAACAGATGATATTCTGCCTGGAACAAAGGCAACACATCTCATCACAGGAAAATAAGATTTAATTGACAGGATTTTAGTTTATACCCACCTTTATGATCTAGCTGGTATATAAAGTGAGGTATACTAGTCTCTATAACTGGGATGCCATGGGTACATGCTTCCCTGAGGTATGTTGTGATTTTTTAGGTCAAGTAACAGGAATAGTATTTGAGAATATGTGGTCTTATATGGAAGCATCTTAAGGCTCAAACCACCGCTACTTTGATATTTTCTCTTACCTCCACCCTTCTCGGGGAAGAAAGAATGTTTATGGTGTAGTTCTGATTTCAGGCATTTTCTCTCTTTGTGCCTTCTCCCCATTAAGAAGTGCCATAGGCAAGCTCCACTTCTGCCTATGATTTTACGAGTGGGTGGATGGATTCCACAGAAGGGAGGTTTTGATTTATAATTTTGCTATTAGCATGGTTATTCACCTGTTTGGGTTTATAGGTCATCCATTTGGAAATTGGAAGTAGATGAGGTCTAACTTTAAATATGTCTGGGGCTGTAGAGGTGGGTAGAGAGCAAAAGGCACAGTAAAAATTTTCAGTCTCCTATTAAATAGGCTGTGAAACCCTTAAAGAGATTTGAGAAAAAAGACATAAAAGGCATTTGAATAAAAGGTTATTTGCACTAAAAATTTCCTCTTGGTATGGGAATTTGGAAAAGACCTGTTTGGGAATTTGATTTTGCAAACCTGAAGTTTAGGTCTTTACATGTCTAGATAAAAATCCGTACTCTTTCAGGGGAAGTTCTAGTTGTAGTTCTGTTAACACCAAGCTCTTGTTTTTCTGCTCTGCACCTCCTTTTTTCTCACTATATGTCCTTTACTCAGGTGTGTCCTTCATTTTATTTGGCATGCTAACCCTAACCCTCCTAGATAGATTTGGGGGCCCGTTTCTTGACTCCCATAGTGCCCCAGGAACTTTGTCACCACACCTTAAAGATGATGACCTGTTTTCTTATCACTAGTCTGGATTCCTTCAGAAAGCCCTTGGGCTTTAGGGTACTTGTTGTGATAGCCAACATACATGGTATAGTGTCCACACCTAAATAGGCTTCCTCTAATGTTGGTGTGGCTGTGGGGAGCTGGGGTGGATACAGGAATGGAAGAGTTGAGTTCTAATTGTAACTTTTTGCTGTATGATCTTGGACAAGAGATTTAAGTTCCCTGAGCTTTAGTTTCCTTATAAGTAAGATGAAGGGGACTAGTCCACCTAGGGATCTTGTTGAGATGCCCATTCTGGCTCAGTGGATCTCTGGTGGTTTCTCATATTTTGCATTGTTAAGCTCTCAGGAAGAGCGAGTGCTGCCAGTCCGTGAACTGCAAGGGACTAGATAACATGTCATGGTTCTTCCAGCTTTTACCTATTGTGATTTTAGTCACTGTTTTAGATTCTGAGCAAAATTACAAAATATGCTGTAGTTATTAAATCGCTCTCCAGTTTATCAGAATGCTGACACTGATGATGTTGTGCCTTATGAAGTTTCCAATGTATGATAATGTCACTAAAATTGAAAGTAATTTTATTGCTCCTGAGATTTTGACTTAGGTTAAAAATATCAAGTGTCTGGGAAAGCATTTGAGCTAGCACTAGCCTGTCATCTGAAAGTCAGGATTACTCGTGAAGGCTTTATGCTAATGAGGGAGCTGGGATGTGATCTCATGAGTATAAATACAGAGACAGGCAAGCTGTTGATGAATTCATCATCAGAGGAGTTCCCGATCATTTCCTTCAGTTCTCCAGAAGGTGAGAATCAAATTGTTGTAGGATGTGCTGATAGATCTGCTGTAGGAGGCCAGACTATGCCTACTGAATATGGGTTGCTGGCGATGGATCTTGTTTGAAAATGTTGCTACTGTTTCTTTTGACTTTTACTTCTTCAAGAAGTCATGATACTTGTTTTGGTAGCAGTGCCAGCATAAAAATTTTTAGTTGTCTTTGATCTCTTGTTCAGTGTCTAAAAGTAGTTGGATTAATTTTTATGTTTGACCTGGAGAATAAATCTAGGCTCTTTGCTCTCAACCACACCAGGGATATGAGCCAGACATGAGTCCTGTACATACATGCCTGTGAGGAAGTCTGATGGTACATACATTTTTCCTTAAAAAAAAAAAAAGGAAATCTGGATAAGAGAAATTGAGCCCTGAAAAAGGTACAGAATGTAGCCTGTAGTCGAGGGTGGTTATCTTCTGATGGATTTTTCACCTCCCACAGAATAAGACAACTTGTCCTACCAAAGTGAGATGTATTTCATCTCCCCATCACAGCTGTGGGTTGGACAGACTTTAGAACTCATCATCATCATCCTTCATCATCACATTTTTAGTCATACGTGGTCGTAGCTTCCCCTAGGTCAGGCTAACTGGGGCAAGCACTATAGAGGAAGTTAGGTGAAAACAATGGCAATGGAATCAAGATTCTTTGGTTTTTTTCTCCCACTTAGTGAAATCCATTACAAGAATCCCAAAGCCTCCCTCCCTCTAGTAGAGCCTTACTGGAAGGAGCAGGGGCTATTCTCTGTGGTGCACACCAGGCTTTCTTACTGTCTGCTGCTCTTCTTCTTGGGAGTCTTAATGGAGGCTATCTCATGCCTTATTTAATCTTTACCCAAATTAAACTCTTTGAAATCAGCTCTGTACTAAGGCATTTGTTGCAGTTCAAACAGATTGTCCTTTGGGAAGTACCTTAACCAGGATTATTATTCTCATGTCCCTCTTTGAAGGCTTAGGTAGAACATTTTCTGCTACCCTAAGATTCTTTTAACCACAAAACACCTTTTTTAAGACTTTGCACTCAGATATTTTCATCTGTCTTTGACACTGAACTTAAGTGGCTTATGGCTAATGAAGTAGAAAGGAGTTGTTAATAATACCTTATAGCTTCCAAATTGCTCTTAAATTTTCTAGTTGGTGACCTTATATCCCCAAAAATGTTAGTATTATATTTTATGCTTTGTTTTTCAAGAACTTTTTCTTAACTGTAAATAGGGCATGATTATTAGCACTATCTGTGTAAAGTACTATGTGATTTTTATTATTTTTTTTTTTAAGTAATCTGTACACCCAACATGAGGCTCGAACTTAAAACCCTGATATCAAAAGTTGGTATGTTCTTCTGACTGAGCCAGCCAGGCACTCCAAGTACCATGTGATTTTTAACCAGTATTATACATTTAGTATGGCCTGCAGTATTGATTTTTAAAACTCCAAAGAGTCTTCTTAAAGGGAGATCTAGGGGACAATCTTAATAGGGGCAGACCTCTTTGGTTTATCAATTGTTACCTAGAAAAATAGATAATTTCAGAGAGGAAGGCATTCTGATAAAAGCAAACTGGATTTTTCCTTTGCTTAATTTCCAGATACTTTAGTGTCTGTGTGTGTGTGTGTGCGTGCATGCGCATGCACACACAAATTTATTGAAAATAATTGAATGCCTACTTATGCCCTTTCTGATTTACCTTTAAACTGGGATGTTTATCAGTCTTTAAGGAGCAGTCAGATCTACTTATTTTGTCTTCCAGGAAAAAAGAAAATATACTAGCATAGGGTCATTTTTCCTCTGTAGTCTCAGATGTTTTGGGCTTTACCTGAGTAGTTTATTGGCCTAGAGATAATAACAGGCTGATTTTTGTCTCTTAAATGATCCCCAACATAGACAAAAATAGCATCTACCTTAGCCTCAAATACATGCATATTCCAGTCTCTGGAAAATCCCTTCCCAGCCTTAATACCAAACACTCCTACAGAATTCTGTGTGCAAATAGCATATCCTTGTAACTCAGCTTTCCTAGAGAGGGAAGGAGAGGGCTATCAGAGAATGAAAGTCCTTTGTAAGAGAACTACTCTCGGGGCGCCTGGGTGGCTCAGTCAGTTAAGCATCCGACTTCGGCTCAGGTCATGATCTCACGGTTTGTGGGTTCGAGCCCCGCGTCGGGCTCTGTGCCTGGAGCCTGCTTCGGATTCTGTGTCTCCCTCTCTCTGATCCTCCCCTGCTCATTCTGTCTCTGTCTCTCTCTCTCTCTCTCTCAGAAATAAATAAATAAATAAATAAATAAGAGAACTACTCTTACATCTTTGTTAAGACCACTGGACTGTTCCTGCTCTGGCATTTAGTTCTTTACCAGATGATGAAAATAATCCCACTTTTTGTTTGAGCTTTTTTTTTTTTTTTGCTGTCTTTTTTTTTTTTTTTCAAAAAACTTTTTATTGTTTATTTTTGAGAGAGAGAAAGAGAGCATGCACATACCAGGGGAGGAGGGGCAGAGAGAGAGGGAGACACAGAATCTGAATCAGGCTCCAGGTTCTGAGCTGTCAGCACAGAGCCTGACATGGGGCTCGAACTCACAAACCACAAGATCATGACCTGAGCCAAAGTCAGATGCTTAACTGAGGCACCCAGGTGCCCCTTTTTTCCTGTCTTAATAGTGTAGCCCAGGTCTCTTATTTTGTATCAGGACATCACAGGACTTTTTTCCTCATTGAGGGTTGACCCCTATGTTCTGAGCATGTGCATATCAGACCCATGAATTCTAGATCTGCCCTATCTTTGAATGTCCTCGGGTTGAGCAGTGTTTTGTTGATCCAGTAATAATTGGTATACAACCTCTCATCTTACTTTAGTAAATATTTCCAAAATATGTGGGAAAGCAGTTATTGGTAATTACAGTTCTGTTCTAGGTCAGCATACTGACCAGTTTATCACCCATCCTATCATGTCTCAAATCCCCATCCAAGTGCTATTCTAGATCACATATGACTCCACAAAAACAATATTGTTAGTATTTCTCTAACAAAAGAATGAGGGAAAAAAGGGAGGAGAGGAATGATTATCCCTTATAGATAGGCTATAAAAAAGTTTCCTCCAGATGTCTTTTTTTATCTGATAATGTGTTATATGGGTTTGCTTGATATTATTCTGTATTCCTTTTCTTGTAAACATTTTTGTAAACTTTTTTTTTAATGTTTATTTACTTACTTTGAGAGAGAGAGAGCATGCAGCTAGGGAAGGGGCAGAGAGAGAGAGAATCCCAAGCAGGCTCCATGCTATGAAGCACAAAGCCTGTCATGGGGCTCGATCTCATGAACCATGATATCATGACCTGAGCCAAAATCAAGAGCAGGATGCTTAACTGACTGAGCCACCCACCCATATTCTTTATTCTTTAAAAAATAAAGGTAAAAACCCACAGTGCAACAATTAATAATTTTTTTATTTTCAGTTTCCAAGAAAAGACTTACAGCAAGATGAATAATCCAGCTATCAAGAGACTAGGAAATCACATTATCAAATCTCCTGAAGACAAGCGAGAATACCGTGGACTAGAGCTGGCCAATGGTATCAAAGTACTTCTTATCAGTGATCCGACCACGGATAAGTCATCGGCAGCACTTGATGTACACATAGGTACAATTTAAAATTGTGAATTAAGCTTTGTTGTTTTCTTGATCTAATGTTGACATTTATTAGAACTCACTGTGTGTATGCAAATAGAGACCTCATGGTTATCAGTTTGATGTATCTTACCTTGTACAGTAGCCCAGTACACCTATTGGCAATCTACATTCGTCAAAATCAAATAATCTTACATTTATTTACCAAGGCATTTTGTTAGCAACAGGCAAATTAATTCTTATCCTTTACAGTAACAGTGATAATGCTTTTACTTTTCTACACTTTTGGTACACTAGGAAATAGCATATTTTCGAGACTCTTGTGTGCATATATCCTCCATGTTTAACGCAGCCTTAATCAAGTGGATTCTTATCTATACGTACAAAGGTGTTTTTCTTATTTTCCTCTCTGAAAAACTTTTATTTAACTCAATGACATTTTAAAATTGAGGAAATAAGGTAATAACCATCAAGTGTTGAACAAATATTTATTGTTGAGCACGACATAGTGTGGTTTGCAAATATCATCTAATTTGTGTTCAGACAACTCTATAGATTATATGTATATTTGTGTGTGTGTGTGTGTGTGTGTGTGTGTGTATGTGAGGCAAGATAAAGTATTGCACTCAGAATTTCACAGTCAGCAGAGCCGGTAACCCTAAATCTGTGTTCTTATCACTACATTGTATTATCTCCTGCAATAAAATGTAAGAGCTAGGAGTTCTTGCTCTTTACAACAGTGAATTCAACTCTTACCTTCCCTCCAGCATGATATGTGAGAAAAGTAATGTCCAGAGAGGTTAAGTAATCTGCCCAATGTTGCTAACTAATTAACGTCACAAGCTGAGGCTATAACCTAAACGGTACCATTTTAGAGCAGCCTGTGCTTAACTTTCTCTCATTGTATGGTTGGAGTTGTCCTGTTAGCAGAACTTCCAAATCATCTGGAGAAAAAACATTTTTTTTTGTTGTATATGTTTTTCTCTTCTCTTTCAGGTTCATTGTCAGATCCTCCAAATATTGCTGGCTTAAGTCATTTTTGTGAACATATGCTTTTTTTGGGAACAAAGAAATACCCTAAAGAAAACGAATACAGCCAGTTTCTCAGTGAGCATGCAGGAAGTTCAAATGCCTTTACTAGTGGAGAACATACCAATTACTATTTCGATGTTTCCCATGAACACCTAGAAGGTGCCCTCGACAGGTAATGCTGATATATTATGAATTATTCAACTTTGTGTACTTTATTACATTAATAGTAGTAGTAGTAATTATTTTTACAAAAATGTCTTCACAGCTTTATAGTTTAATAAAAAGTATTTTAACCAGTATTTTTCCATGTGTTTTAAGAAAAAGGAAGAAAATGAGTGATACTATATATTGTGGTAGAGGAAAAATAACGGCAGGACTTTAAACCAGTCTTCAGCCCTACATAGTATTTTATGGACTTATAAAATTCTCGCCAGCATCCTAATTGGTATTATATATGAAGCATGTGATGAAGAATAAACTGTTACAGTGTCATGGATTTCTTTTCAAATATGCTCCTATCCCAGAATGCTAGGACTTAAACATTCTCTTCTCCTTTAGTTACTCTAGTCTCAAGTATACTTGGCGCATGTAGAATTTTTTTTAATTGAAGTATAATTGACATTTTATCAGTTTCAGATGTACAACATGATGATTCGGTATTTGTATACATTGCAAAATGATCCCCACTATGTAAGTCTGTTACCATCTGTCACTATACAAAGTTATAAAAACATTTTTCTCTTAAAATGAAAACTTTTAAGATTTACTCTTTCGCAGCTTTTGAGCATGCAATACAATATTATTGACTATAGTTACCATGGTGTACGTTATATCCCTGTGACTTAATATTTTATTAACAACTTAAGTTTGTATCTTTTGACTCCTTTCACCCAACCCCAAACCTCCTTTCTTCTGACAGCCATCAGTCTGTTCTTTGTATCTGTGAGTTTTGTTTCTTACATTCCACGTATATGTGAGATCATACGGTATTTGTCTTTCTTTGACTTATTTCACTTAGTATAATAGCCCCTAGGTCCATTCATCTTGTTGTACATGGTAAGATTTCCTTCTTTTTTATATGGCTGAGTAGTATTTCATTGCATATATATAATATATCTTCTTTATCCATTCATCCATCCGTGGACACTTAGGTTGTTTCCATATCTTGACTATTATAAATAATGGTGTAGTGAACATAGGGGTATGTAAGTCTTTTCAAATTAGTGTTTTTTTGGTTTTTAGGGCAAACACACAGAAATTGAATTGCTTTCTATTGTGAACTTTTTGAGGAATACTGTTCCTTTTTGAGGAATAGTATTGTTTTCCACAGTGTCTGCACCAGTTTACATTCCTACACAAGGGCTCCCTTCTCTCCACATCCTCGCCATCACTTGTTATCTCTTGTCTTTTCGATAAGAGCCATTCTGGCTGGTGTGAGGTGATATTGCATTGTAGTGACACAGAATGTTTTGACCTGTTTTCAACCCTGGGGACATTTTCTGAAAGTATTTTCTGGAGCTAGCTCCATTAGGCCAATTTAATTTCTTAGGTTTCCACACAACTAACAATTTCTAATTGTTTTTGTCATATTAATGATTAAATTCATTATCCAAAATGTAATTTCTCCTTGATAGCTTTTTATAATTTTCTGTATTGCCAAGAAGGTATAATTTTGCAGCTTTCTGATGGGTCTATAATGAACTTTGACTTAGCAGTTTTAGTGATAGCTTTATTTGCTTATACTGATCAGAGTCATTATATATTTTTTAAAAACCTAGTAGTTTGATTTATTCCTTAGTGCAAAGAACAGTAACAAGGCAGAGGCATGGGTTCAGAATATATGGCTGGGTTATAGTAGCCTGCTTTTTTATTCTAGATTATGTTTCATAAGGCAGCAGCTTTGAAGTGTAATCATCTTTGTATGTATTCCCAGAAGACTTCCATTAATGAGTTCCCTGGGATCATACACTGAATTTAATTTCCTGCTTTACAAATGTTACAGCAGATGTTCATATAATCTCTGTATGATGGAGGATGTCTGTTACTTGACTCGGGGGAAAAAAAACCTCTTATATAAGAGCATGTTTTTAAAATATTGATTATACTGTGTCATATCATGACCCTTTACATGGACCTATCCAGCTATGGTATATAGGTATTAGGTGCTTTTACCAGCTTAAATGTATTAAGATAGGTAAAAGAGGTTACGTGCCCAGAAATAAGTGTTTCTGCATATAGATAGGTGGAGTTTCCCTTTGGATTGGTATGTGTGAAGTACTTAGCACAGTATCGTATTTACTGTGTGCATAAAATAAATATCAGGTAGTGATAACAGTCTCTTTGACAGCTGAACTGTGAAATACAGTTGCTGAGATGTCCACAGACCCAGGAGTCTTTTAAGACTCCATTCAAACAGGCTTTGCTTGTGGCTTCCTCTGAATTCTGGAACTTATTTTTATAAAATTGTATCTAAAGTTTAAGATTTACTATATGGGAGCTCCTGGGTGGCTCAGTTGGTTGAGCATCCGACTTTGGCTCAGGTCATGATCTCATGGTTCATGGGTTCGAGCCCTGTGTCGGGCTCTGTGCTGACAGCCAGCTCAGAGCCTGGAGCCTGCTTCAGATTCTGTATCTCCCTCTCTCTCTGACCCTCTGACACACTCTCTCTCAGAAATAAATAAAACATTAAAAAAAAAGATTTGCTATATGAAATCATGCTTTAAATTGCAACTTGGTATAGAAGAGTTAACTTATAACTAAAGTCATTTTAGTTAAACTTTAGTACTACTACTAAAGAGTAACCTCAAGAAAAGCATTTGGTTACTTACGTCAGAGTTACATGACATGTTATTTGTTAAATCACTGCTTATTAAAATTTTAAAATTCTTTTAATATTTTGTAAAAGCTCATAATTGTGTCTTAGTCAAACTCCTATGTCATAGGTTTTTTTATTCCATCATTTTCCCCCTACTAATTAAGGTTTGTTTGTTTTTCTCCATAAGAACAAAAAATATTCAAGAAGAGCCTTTAAAAAGTAGGTCACTTAGTTTGTCCTAAAATGTCTGAGTCTTAGTGCAGTTGCACCTCAGACTGTAAATTTAAGATTTTTTTGCCCAGGAACTGTCACCTGCCTTTTCCTTTTTTGGAGAATTAGCAATATATAACAAGGATTTTCATGACTTGCCGAATTGCAAATCTTAAATAGATTGCTACTGTCTTCATAAGTCTGCCTTTTTACTATTGTGATATTTTGATTTATTTTTTTTTTAATTTTTTTTTAATGTTTTATTTATTTCTAGGAGAGAGAGAGAGAGAGACAGCGTGAGCAGGGGAGGGTCAGAGAGAGAGGGAGTCACAGACTGAAACAGGCTCCAGGCTCTGAGCTGGCAGTCAGCACAGAGCCCGACGCGGGGCTCGAACCCACGAACCGCGAGATCATGACCTAAACGAAAGTCGTGCGCTTAACCGACTAAGCCACCAAGGTGCCCCAATATTTTGATTTATAATAAGGGATCTATATTGGTCTTTCTTCCTGTTCCTGGCCCATAGCTCCTAAAACCCTTGAGATTTCCTAAGTGATGAGGGTATTAAAGGTGTCTTTTGGCATGTTAATAAGGTGACTTTGGGGAAGTCCCTGATGGTTTCCAGGGCAACAACCCTGGGATTGAAAGTTTGGAATTTTTCACTCCAAATCCCAGACCTTCCTGGAGGGGCTGGAGATTGAGTTCAGTTACCAATGGCCTGTGATTTAATCAATCATGCTTATGTGATGAAGCCTTCATAACAACCCAAAAGGACAGGGTTTGTACAACTTCCAGGTTGGTGAAAGCATGGAGGTTTGGGGATAGTAGCTTCCGTACCTCTTTCCACATGCCTTGCCCTGTGCATCCTTTCCATCTGGCTGTTCCTGAATTATATCCTTTAATAATAAACTGACCTAGTAAGTAAAATGTTTCTCTGAGTCATGTGAGCTGTTGTGGCAAATTTATTGAACCAGCAGAGGTGATGGGAACCTCTGATCTGTAGCCAGTTACTTAGAAGCCGAGGTACAACTTGGACTTGGGATTGTCCTCTGAAGTGTGTGTTGGGGTCAGGGGCAGTCTGATAGGACTAGTATATTTTCACTACTATCTCTGGGGTAGATCGACTTCTCTGAGTTTATACATGTCCGTATTTTTCTTCTGTTACTTTTTAAAACTTATTTTGCATTTCTTTTTCTTGGTTGCAGTGGTAGTGTTTTTGGTTCTGTAGAATTCATTTTTCCTATCTATTAAGTTTCAAATATATTTTTAAAGGCTACTCTTTTAAAATAACGGCTTTCGAATTGTTAATTATATTTCCCACCCTTAGGTTTGCACAATTTTTCCTGTGTCCCTTGTTTGATGAGAGTTGCAAAGACAGAGAGGTGAATGCAGTTGATTCAGAACATGAGAAGAATGTGATGAACGATGCCTGGAGACTCTTTCAGTTGGAAAAAGCTACGGGAAATCCCAAACACCCCTTCAGCAAATTTGGGACAGGTTTGTCAACAGCGGCTTTCATGCATTAGTTCTCTCTGACCTCATTTAAACCCATGGCCTCTTTTTACAGTACTGTATTTTACAGTTCAGGTTAGAGGATTTTGGAACTCCCCATTCCTATCTGCCCTGTTCTTTATAAACTCCCAGTCCTGAGGAAGGGTTATATCGTTGCTTCTCCCGGTTATTTCTTACCATACCACTACACTTACGTCATCTGCCTGGTCCCTGTGTCAGCGTTTATATTTGTGACTCGTGATCTGAGATGAGGCTGAAGCTTAGATATGTGAGCTTCATGGAGAAAGTGATGGGTTATTAAGAAGAGTGATCAAATATGAAGCAAGTTTGTTGGATAACAAGGTATAGGATGTAATTCAGAGTTTAGGAACGGTGAGAATAAAGTGGTTATAATACCTTTAATAGGTGACTAGCATTTTGGCTAGTAGTTCAAAAAGAAAGATGTCAAATGGTCTCTTGGCAGTGGACTTCATACATAAAACTTGGGATGATATTCTTTAAATTGTAGTAGTAGTGACCTAAGCAATTATTTAGCCCTCTAGAAGGGTTACTCTGACCCTTATTTAAAAATTTGTTTTTTAAATTTTTAATGTTTATTTATTTTTGAGAGAGAGAGACAGACAGACAATACAAGAGGGCGAGGGGCAGAAAGAGAGGGAGACACAGAATCGGAAGCAGCTCCAGACTCTGAGCCATGAGATCATGACCTGAGCTCAAGTCAGACGCTTAACTGAGCCACCCAGGCGCCCCTCATTTAAACAGGGGTCTAAATATTTAAGGAGTAGGGCTGTTAGAGGTGTGAATAGATGTTAACTAGCATTTCAAAGAGAGAAGAGAATAGATCCTTGTATTCTGAAATCTACCTTCCAAATAGAAGTGCTTTTTTAAGTGCTCATTTCTAGGCTCCTTGAATCGTCTTGCTCCCATCACCTCTTCTTCTACTTCCTACACATGCCTAGTGTCCCTCATGGGGCTGGGTGTGTGGGACCTGGAACGTTGTAGAAGAGTTCTAAATAGAGTGCTGCAGTCTCCTGGAAGCAGATTAGAGGTGGGAATGGCAGGGAGTAGAATAAAATAAATGTGGAGATTCTTGACCTCATAATTGTACCCTTTTTCTTTATTCAAATTTTCATTAAAAAGTACATATTTAGAAGTGCCTAGGTGGCTTAGTTGGTTAAAGATCAATCTCTTGGTTTTAGCTCTGGGCATGATCTCACCATTTGTGGTTAGAGCCCCATGGCAGGCTCTGCGCTGATAGCATGGAGCCTGCATGGGATTCTCTCTCCTTCTCTCTCTGCACCCCCACCCCCCACCCCGCGCACTCTCGCTCTCTCTTAAAATAAATAAATAAACATTAGGAAAAAAGTACATGTTTAATTTAAATATTTAAATAGTGCAAAAGTATTCAAGAAGCAAAAACAAAAACTCTTTTCCTCATCTACTCCTGCCAATCCCACTCACCAGATGTAATCATTGTTAACAGGTTGCTATGATTAAAATACTGCTTTAGGGATTATAAAATGGCATAAAAATAATAGATTGCTTAGTGTACTTACAAATTTATGCATATTATATAACTTAATTTGGAGAACGTTTTTTAAGACTATAAAGACAGCTTTCTTTCAGTTTAGATGCCATTCCAGTATATCCAACAGCAGCCAGGGAATTAGCATCGAATTGCAGAATTAGGAGTTTTTTGTTTCTGTTTTTTTAGTTTATCTTTTTTTTTTTTTTTTAACTAATCTCTGCACCCAACGTCAGGTGCAGACTCATGACCCCAATATCAAGAGTCACATGCTCTTCAGAATGAGCCGGCCAGGTGCCCCAAATTAGGGAGTTTTTAAACATTGTGATTAGAAGCAGTGATATTATATTCTTTACACTTCTAGTACTTGGCACTCAATATCAGTGTCATTGCTAAGATGAATACTGTGTCCCTAAAATGTCTATGTAATGCTGAGTTGTTTGAAAAGTGGCTTTTGTAGAGAACATTAGCACGCATAGTGTGTCAAAAAGGGGAGGTGAGATTTTATTTTTTAAAGTTTATTTATTTATTTTGTTGGGGGCAGGGGCACACAGAGAAGGGGAGAGAGAGAATCCCAAACAGACCCCGCACTGTTAGCGTGGAGCCCCATGCAGGGCTCAAACCTGTGAACTGTGAGATCATGACCTGAGCTGAAACCATGAATCAGATGCTTAACACCAATTGAGCCCACCCAGACACCCCAAGAAGGGGATGGGAGTTTTAAAAAAACAGATTTCAAAATCATTACATCCAAATGGTAGTTGTCCTTTAAGTAGTCCCTCTGGTAGTTTAGATTACTTACACCAACAATGCTGCTATTATGCAGAGCATGTTGGAGCTCCTCTTTGGGGGTTGCTTTCTTTTAAACGGCTCACTGGTGACAAATTGTAATCAGCATAATCAGGAAGCAGCCACAGATCTCCCAGAAATAAATACAGTGAATAAGGCGGGTAATGTTACTTCTGGTCACAAATAAGAAACAATCTTAAAATGTCGTAGAGGAAGGTTTCGGGAGAGATGGGCACAGTGAAACATTGAATGGCCATATACGTTTGGATGGATTCTGAGGGCATGCTTGTTTTTATAAACCACTGACAAGGCCAACCAGTTAGCCAGCAAAGTATGAGGTAACATAAACATCTGAAGGGTGACTGAGCCAGACGCCATGTAAAAGTATAGAAAATGTGCAAATGCCAAGTTGCCTTCTAATTTTTTTTAATTTATTTTTTAATGCTTTTTAATTTATTTTTGAGAGTCAGAGACAGAGCGAGCAGGGGAGGGTCAGAGAGAGATACAGAATCCGAAGACAGGCTCCAGGCTCTGAGCTAGCTGTCAGCACAGAGTCTGATGCGGGTCTTTTTTTTTTTTTTTTTTTTTAATATTTTTTAATCTATTTCTAGGAGAGAGAGAGAGACAGCATGAGCGGGGGAGGGTCAGAGAGAGAGGGAGACACAGACTCTGAAACAGGCTCCAGGCTCTGAGCTGGCAGTCAGCACACAGCCCGACGCAGGGCTCAAACCCACAAACTGCGAGATCATGACCTAAGCGAAAGTCGTACTCTTAACCGACTAAGCCACCCAGGCGCCCCGCGATGCGGGTCTTGAACCCACCAACTGTGAGATCATGACCTGAGCCAAAGTCGGACACTTAACCGACTGAGGCACCCAGACGCCCCTGATTTTAGAAGTATAAACTAACTTTAAACTTCTTGGAGGAGAGGTTATATCCATTTTTAAGGTCACAGATATGTTTGAAAATATGATGGAAGCTGTATACCCTCACCCTAGAAATAACACATATAACATTTTACAGAAATGATCCTTGAATAAGTATCCTTGTCAAAAATTCATACTTAATTTACTTCTGTTACTTTTGAGTGACTTAAGATATTTCTGTGAATGTGGGTCATTTTTTCCATCAAGGGAGTATAGCTTATGTTAATAATAATAATATTTAAAATATTAAAAATATGTTTAAAACATTTTAAAAATAACAGTATCAGGATAAGCTGGGTATTTTTATTTATTTATTTATTTATATTATTATTTTTTAATATTTTTTTTTGAGAAAGAGAGCACGAGCAAGGGAGGGTCAGAGAGAGAGAGAGGGAGACACAGAATCTGAAACAGGCTCTAGGCTCTGAGCTGTCAGCACAGAGCCTGATATGGGCCTCGAACTCAGGATCTGTGAGATCATAACCTGAGCCGTAGTTGGATGCTTAAATGACTGAGCCACCCAGGTTCCCAAGCCTGATATTTTTAAAAGAACAAAAGCCAAGCATTATGTTATTTATTTTTAAGAAAACCTTACAATAAGATGTTTGTCCTTTCTAGTGGTTTTTCATCCTTCAGAATAGTGTAGATCATTTGCTGTCAGACTCTTGTATACTACCCATTGTAAGAAGCATGTTTTACTTAGCAACTCAGAGCATATATATGTGTGTTTGTGTAAGCAACTAAAACAAAAATTTTTACCAAACAGTATCTATCTAATACCTTGGTGTGCCCTCTGTTATATTCTATTTCTTAAAATAAAAAAATTCTGGTCTTTCATTACATTAAATTTATTTCATTATAATCAAATGGGTTCCAACCTTCAGTATAAGCAGTCCATAGTGTTAGACAGTCATTTTAGTAGGCCCAGGAAAGACATTTGATAAAGGTCAGCACTCGTTCATGAACAAAAACAACAAAAAACTATGAAGCTGATAAAAACCTGCATCAAACATGAAAATTAATGATGAGGTTTCAAAAGGATTTCCATTGAAAGGTGAAAACAAAATAGGAATACCCTGTAATCACTTTTTTGTTCAGCTGTATCATTGCAATAAAACAAGGGAAGGGAATGTGCCATGTAAGAGGTGGAAAGGAAGCTAAAGAGAACTTATTCCATGATTGTCTGCATAAAAGTATTCAAGAAAATCTTTAGATCAGCCATTAAAAATAAGATAATTCACCAAGGTTGCCAGAAGACAAGAAACAAAAATTCTATTCTTGTGTATAGTAATCAATTTAGAAAAACATTACAGGAAAAAGTAATTTCATTTACAGTATAAAAGTAGCTTTAAGGTATTTTGAAATAAATCTAACAAGAGGTGCGAGAAATATATAGTGGATCTAAAAGAATACCTGAGTAAATGGTGAAATTAACCATGTTAATTAACCATGTTAATACATGAACATGGTTAAACTCAGTATCACACAAATGTAAGTTCACCCTAAATTTATCTAAATTCAGTTCAGTGCCAATTGAAAGCCCTAGTTTGTTTTGTTTTGTTTGTTTGAGGAAGCTGATAATCTGATTATAAAATTAATAAGAGTAAAGGGCCAAGAATGCTTTTGAAGAACAGCAAAGAACAGACTAATTCTCCCCAATACCAAGACTTACTGTAAAGTTCTAATTGTTACAGTAGTGGAATTGTTGCAAGAATACAGGAAGATAACAGATTATAGACTCTAGAAACATAGCACACATACATAGATATTTGACCTAAGACAGAGGTACATTACAAATAGATGAGGAAAGAAGAAATTAGTTATCTGTATAGAAATAAGTAAAATTAGATGCTCATCTCATACCATGCATAAAAATAAATTCCAGGTCAATTAGACCTAATTATGAGAAGAAAACTTTAAAACTTATAGAAAAAAATATAGATTTCTTTTCATCTTAAGGAAAGTGTTCTTTTTTTTTTAATTTTTTTTTTTAATGTTTTATTTATTTCTAGGAGAGAGAGACAGCGTGAGCAGGGGAGGGTCAGAGAGAAAGGGAGTCACAGACTGAAACAGGCTCCAGGCTCTGAGCTGGCAGCACAGAGCCCGACGCGGGGCTCGAACCCACGAACCGCGAGATCATGACCTAAGCGAAAGTCGGACGCTTAACCGACTAAGCCACTCAGGCGCCCCTTAAGGAAAGTGTTCTTAAAAGAAAAAAAGAGGCAAACTAAAAATCAGACTCTTAACTATAGACGACAAACAAAAACTCATGGTTACCAAAGGGGAGGTGGGTAGAGGGATGGGTGAAATAGGTGAAGGGGATTAAGAGTACATTTATCATCATCAATGAGTATAGAATTGTTGAATCACTAGATTGTAGATCTGAAACTAATATCACAAACCATATCTTTTAGAGATAAAGGGAACTCATAGGTTTAAAGATAAATTTGATTTCATTAAAATTTAAAATTTCTGTTCAGTAGACACAAAAGCAAAAGATAATCCATACACTCAGTGAAGGTATTTGCAAAGCATGTAACATAAAAACTTCTATGAGTAAATAAGTAAAAGATGAAACAGTTCATTAGGAAAAATAGGCAAAGGATATGAATTTGGAGTTTATAGAAGAGGGTATTTGGATAAACATAAAAAAGATGTTCAAATCATAAAAATCAGAGGAAAAGTAAAATAAATAATTAAAAAATAAAACACTGAGATACCATTGCACATCTTCAGGTTGGCAACAATAGAAAGTCAGGCAAAACTGAGTATTGTGGTGACAGTATAGAAAAACAGAAACTCCTATGCTGTTGATGGCAAAATAAATTGGTTCATTCACCTTGTAAAACAATTTGGCAATATCTAATAAAGTGATGCCTACTCCCTTTGACCCAAAGAATTCATTTCTTCGCATATACCCTAGAGAGAAACAATGTTAGTTATTGGGCACAGGGAACATACACAAAAATGCTCATGAAGCATTTTTTGAACTAGTGAAAAAAAATGACTTAAATGTCTCTCAGCAGTTGAATAAGTTAATACATTTTGGTCTATGCATGCAGTGGAATAATAAAAATTAAAATGAGTGAGCTATAGCTCATGTATGAAACCAGGTAAAGAGCAAAATATTTTGAGCAAAATGCAGTTTGCAGAATGTTTTGTGTGATAGCTTTCTATAAAATTTGAAGACAGGCAAACCAGTACTGCATCTTGTAATGTCTGTATGTGTATATTATATGGTATAAAATATGCATGAGAATGCTTACACACCAACCTCCCTTTAGTATGTCTGCGGATGGGGAGACAGAGACAGGCAGGAGAGACTATCTCTAGGAAGAAAAAGATTTGTAACAAAATATGGCAAAAGGTGAAGAATGGTAAAATTGGGTGGTGAGTAAGTACATAGGTGTACATGGTGTAAATTTGTATGTTTATAAATATTTCACAGTTTTAAAATTTAAGGAGAAACGCAAAATATTTCTCTTACCCATTTATCAAAAATGGAAAAACATGTTATACTGAGCGAAATAAGTCAGGCAGAGAAGGACAAATATCATATGTGTGCACGTATAGGAGGACTAGGAGGAACTTAACAGAGGACCAACCGGGAGAAGAAGGGGGGAAATGGTGGGGGAAAGGGAGAGAGGCAAACCATGAGAGACTCTTGAATGCTGACAAAAACTGAGGACTGATGGATGTGGGGGGGAGGAGGGATGGGCATGGAGGAGGGCACTTGTGGGGATGAGCACTGGGTGTTATGTGGAAACTAATTTGACAATAAACTATTTGTAAAAAAAAAAAAAAAAACAAACAAACAAAAAAAAAAACAAAAATGGAAAAACAGAAGACCGAGCGAGAGGGTGACACTTTTCAGAATAAGCAGGAGAAAGCCTCCTTTTGTGTGTGGGGACTGTTTGTATGTTTACTACTTGAGCCTGTCTGTGTCAGAAGAAAGCTGCAGGTTACCTGTCCTGTTCTCATAAGCATTTAGTTTTGCAAACCTTTGTCTAACCAAGTGGGACAAGCCCTTAAGTTGCTATTCTTTCTCCTCTATCTTGGTTCCCATGCTGAGAGTTCTCACATTCTCAAACTGACATCTGGCAAGTATTTTTCTGTTTCAAGTTAGTTACTTACTGTTTGAAAGTTGTTTTCATAGACATTGTGTAATAAATCTGTCTCTACAGGTATGTCTTCATTGAATCCCTTTATGTCTTTCCTACCCTCAAACTTCAGCCAGGAATCCCACCTCCAACTAGCATATTCTAGGTGGCCCCCGAAGTTGGGCGGTACTTTCTTTAAGTTTTTGATCTACCACTGGCCATCCCAAGGACACTGGGCAAGTTGCTTAACTTTTGTAAGCCTCAGTTTCCTCCCCTATCAAGTTAACATGAGAATTAAATGAGGTTGTCCATGTGAAGTGGTTAGAGAAAAGTCTGGGAGCTATAATAATGTTTAATATTATAGATTGGATTTTTAAAAATAACTTTGGAAAAGGAAAAAGAAAAGAGAAAACCTTACTTCTGGTTATTTTTTAGTGATCTGTTTCTCTAAGCTGACAGCCCAGACACGTTGAGAGCAAGTGGATTTAGTCAGTTGGGAAGAAAGTAGAAGAAGGAAGTCACGGAGTAGGTGAGGGAAACAACAGACACTCCTTGCATAGGTGGAATGAAAGGTGAAGTGGGAGGGCTTGTGGAAAAAGGGGGGTTTGTTACTTAGTTATTTAGTATGTTTTGTAGTGTGTGCCACAGGATAAGAATTTGAACAGAGTCTTACAAGTTAGCCTAGGTGATGTCTTTCTCTCTTAGTTGACAATTATTTTTTTAATCTCCCTACATGGAAAGTGCATTAGAATATGCAAAGAAATGTAACCAGTATCTTTACATTTAAAGTGCTTATAGTTGAGTTGAAAAGTTAAGGCACACCCAGGATTTCACTGGAGTATAACCTTGGGTTTGGTTTTCCAGGATCATTATCTCTTCTTTATCTTCCTCCTCACTAATTTTTATTGAGTGCTGTGCTACGTACTTTGCCTGGATTATTTAATTTAATTCTTACAGTATTGCTTGTGGTCACTCAGCTTTTAAGTGCTGGAGCCATGCTCTAAACCCAGATCTGGTGCTTTTAATCTGCCTGCTTAGGGTTGCCTGGAATTGAATTCTCCAGGACCTCAGAGGTATGCAAACTGAATTCTCATGAAGGGTAGGTAGGATTTTCTTTTCTTTTTTGTTTTTTTTAATGTTTTATTTATTTTTGAGACAGAGAGAAAGAGCATGAGCAGGGGAGGGTTAGAGAAAGAGGGAGACAGAATCTGAAGACAGGCTCCAGGCTCTGAGCTGTCAGCACAGAGACCCATGTGGGGCTTGAACCGTGAGATCATGACCTGAGCCGAAGTCAGACGCTCAACCAACTGAGCCACCCAGGTGCCCCTAGGTAGCATTTTCTTAAGCAGAAGAAAGGAAGAGCCATTCAAGAGGAAAAGGAACTAATATATAAGATGCCACACACTGAGTAGGTGTCCTACCTAATATGATTTCACTCAACCTTTATCACAGTACTGAAATTTCATCATGCCCTGTGACAGTTGTCGAAATGAATACTGAGAGAGAATGGCCTTGTGGGGCTTGCAGGGAGAGGGAGGTGGGGTGGTGGCGGAACTTTTTGTGTGGGTTTGAAGATTTGATATCATGTCAGTCTGAACTCAAAGCCTGTCTGTGTTCTTTGCCATAATGTTAGGTTGGCCCCCAGAATTATGACAAGAAGAAAGGACCAAGGAGTGAGCCCAGTGTCTTTTGTAGAACGCAAGTTAGATTGGTTTAGTTATAATGAAGGACACTTTGCATAGGAAAAGGAAGGAACAGAGCAGGAAAATTGACTGGAAATGAAAACTATGAAATGCAAACCAGAAGGTAATTGAATGGCTCCTGATCTTGAGATGATGGTAATGATACAAAATCAGATCCTGATAAAAGTTAAACATTTACTTTTCCTCCCTTCCTTCCTTCTCTTTACCTCCCTCCTTTTTTTTCTTTTTAATTTTTTCATGTTTATTTTCTAGAGATAGAGCATGAGTGGGGGAGGGACAGAGAGAGCAAGAGGGAGACACAGAATCCGAAGCAGGCTCCAGGCTCTGAGCTGTCAGCGCAGACACTGATGTGTGGCTCAAACTCATGAACCACAAGATTATGACCTAGGCCGAAGTCAAATGTTTAACCGACTGAGCCACCCAGGCACCCCCTCCCTCCTTCTTAAATGAAGAACTTAAAATGTACAAAGTAGGCAAATACTGTTATGAATCCCATATTTGCATTACCTTGCCCCTGGCCAGTCCAGACTGATCTACATTCCCATTCACTCTCTTGTATCATTTTGAAGAGCTCCTAAACATCATATCCCTTCGTTCACAAAGATTTCAATATATACCTCTAAAACATGAGGACTCATTTATTGATTTATTTATTTATTTTTAACTTCTTAAAAAATTTAATTTATTTTTTAAATTTGCATCCAAGTTAGCATATAGTACAACAATGATTTCAGGAGTAGATTCCTTAATGCTCCTTACCCATTTAGCCCACCCCACTCCCACAACCCCTCCAGTAACCCTCTGTTTGTTCTCCATATTTAAAATGAGTCTCTTATGTTTTGTCCCCCTCCCTTATTTTGTATTATTTTTGCTTCCCTTCCTTATGTTCATCTGTTTTGTATCTTAAAGTCCTCATATGAGTGAAGCCATTTATTTGTGTTTCCCTGACTAATTTCGCTTAGCATAATACCCTCTAGTTCCATCCACGTAGTTGCAAATGGCAAGATTTCATTATTTTTGATTGCCAAGTAATACTCCATTGTGTATATATACTACATCTTCTTTATCCATTCATCCATCGATGGACATTTGGGCTCTTTCCATACTTTGGCTGTTGTGTTGTTGATGATGCTGCTGTAAACATGGGGTTGCATGTGTTCCTTCAAAACAGCACACCTGTATCCCTTGGATAAATACCTAGTAGTGCATTTGCTGGGTCGTAGGGTAGTTCTATTTTTAATTTTTTGAGGAACCTCTGTACTGTTTTCCAGCGTGACTGCACCAGTTTGCATTCCCACCAACAGTGCAGAAGAAATCCTCTTTCTCCACATCCTCGCCAACATCTGTGGTTACCTGAGTTGTTAATGTTAGCCATTCTCACAGGTGTGAGGTGGTATCTCATTGTGGTTTTGATTTGTATTTCCCTGATGATGAGTGATGTTGAGCATTTTTTCATGTGTCGGTTGGCCATCTGGAGGTCATCTTTGGAGAAGTGTCTCTTCATGTCTTTTGTTCATTTCTTACTGGATTATTTGTTTTTTGGGTGTTGAGTTTGATAAGTTCTTTATAGATGAGGACTCTTTTAAAAACAGCAAAAACAATATTATCACTAATATCCAATATCTAGTTTTCATATTTCTAGTTGTCTCATAAAAACCTATAATTTTAAGTTTATTTGGATGAGGGTCCACATAATGTTCAAATGTTAGTAAGTGATAGGTCTTTAAATATCTTTTACTGTGTAGGTATAGGTTCATCTTTATCTCCCTCTCCTCCGCACTGGAATTTATTGAAGGATTAGGTTGGTTGCTCCATAGAGCTTTTCAGAGCCTATATTTTCCTGCTTGCATCCCCACCGATGTAGTTTAACATATTCATATCTCTGACTTCTGTATTTCCACAAATTGGCAGGTGGGTATAGAGGCTTGACCAGATTCATGAGGTTTTTGGACAAGACTTCATAGGTGTTGATATATCAAGGGCATATAATGTCTAGTTGTCTAGTGTTGGCAACCATTCATCCTCAGTACGTCACTTCCCTAGTGCTAATTCTGATTTCTCCTACTATTTGACCACCCAGTGGTACCGTTGTTAAAGGAAAGGCAAGACAAATGCTTGATTTGTTCCCTTCATTTACAGTTTTCAAAATAATAAATTGGTTCCCTAGCATCCTTGAATGATGACTCATTTGTTCAGTTATACAAATATTTGAATTGTTTCAGCCCACTTACTCATTTAATATTCCCTAAGTTTTTCCATGGATACTGTTTTTCATTGTTATTGTCTTTTTTTTTCCTTGTTAGCATATGTGTCTATGGAAAATTAGAAATTTACAGAAATCTAGAACTGGATTAATCAAGTGTACAGGCGTTTTATTAAGGCATTTATGAGGTTTTCCTTCCTAGTCCCATCTCATAACTTACATCTTATCCTAGCATGTCCTATCCCAGGTGCGGGAAAATTGCCCTTTAGAATTTTATAGGAAAATTCATATGTCTCAAAAGGCTTTAGTCTCTTCCAGGATTTTTAGAAGATTGCCATAGCAGGAAGAAAGAGCTTTTTAATTTTTATTTAATTTTTTTATGTTTGTTTTTTTTTGGGGAGAGAGAAAGGCAGCTTTCAAGCGGGGGTTGGGGAGAGAGACAGACAGACAGACTCTGAGGTAGGCTTCAGGCTCTGAGTCTAAGTGCAGAGCCCAACGCGGGGCTCAGACCTACAAACTGCAAGATCATGATCTGACCTGAAGTCAGATACTCCACCAACTGAGTCACCTGGGTGCCCCTAATTTTTATTTATTTATTTTTAAAGTTTTTAACTTACTGAGAGAGAGACAGACAGAGAATCCCAAGCAGACTTGTAGTGACAGCACAGGGCTCGATTTCACGAACTTGAGATCATGACCTGAGCAGAAATCAAGAGTCAGACACTCAGCTGACTGAGCCAACCAGGAACCCCAAGAAAGAGCTTTAAAAAAAAAAAATTATAATACAGTTGACCCTTGAACATTGTGGGAGTTAGGAGTGCTGACTCTTCCCACAGTTGAAAATCCATGTGTAACTTTTTTTCTCTAAGTTTATTTATTTTTAAGTTATCTCTACACCCAACATAGGGCTCGAACTCATGACCCTGAGATCAAGAGTCACACACTCCTATGACCGAGCCAGCCAGGTGCCCCCCCCCCAGCATGTAACTTTTGAATCCCAAAAAAACTTTACAACAGATTTCTAAAACTTCAAACTCAGTCTTTCCTACAGCGTAAGAAATATATGTCTGGCTTCAGAATTTTCCAGCAAAATAAATTCTTTTTCTTGAAATTCAGTATTTGTATACATTAGTACTGAGTTTGTAAGCTTTTTTCTTTTTAATAGAATTTAAAGTAGTTGTTAGAGTGAAAATGTCAATAGCATTTACCGAGTTTTATAATTTATAAAACCTTTTTCATATCCATTATCACTTTTCATAATTTTCACGACAACCCAAGTTAATATTAAAAAATTATTGTCTGACAAGGTGCTATGTTGACCCTTTACACAGATTATTCAAATAATCCTCCTAGCAATCCTGAGAGGTTGGTGCCTTTATTATTCTATGTTACAAATAAAGAAACTGAGGCCTAGCAAGGTTAAGAAACTTGCCTGTGTCCTACAGCTAGAAAACGGAAGAGTCACGGGTTGAGCTCCAGTTCTTAACAACTGGGCCTGTCTCCATATTGCCCCTGTTTTGAGGATCAAATAAATGACCCCTTGGAGATACTGGGAGACTTTTCCAAGGTTGCTTAATTGATATGTGATGGAGTCAGGGCAAGAAACCCTGAATCTGTCAGTCGCTGAGCCAGTGTTCCCTCCAGCAGGCCCAGAGTAGAAGGGTCAGCAACCCAGATACCATCAGTCCACTGCTGGAGCTTACTGTAATGGTAACAGAGCCAGAGGGGTAGGATTCAGGATTTCGGTAGCAGCATTTGTTTGATAGAAATGACCTAGCTGAGTTAGCACTAAATTAGGACAGTATGTGTCTAGAGACTGAACTATTTGTTTTGCCAGCCTTATTCACAGTGTTCTCCACACACAGACTCTTAGGTAGAAGAAAGTCCTCTAGACCGTTTACTGAGCTTTCTTCTCTCCTTTGGTGCCACCGTTTCTGTGATATTCTCAGAAGCCAGGAGTCCCTCCTACAATTCACATCATAACAGCAGTAGCTGCTGTTTATTGTATGTTTATTTTGTTACACGTGAAATATTATGTTAAGTACTTTAACATTTTTACAGATTTATTATCTGTCACAAAAGAGGTAGGTTTAAAACTATTTACCAGATCATTCCCTACATACTACTTAAAGACCCAGAGCTTTACAAATACAGTTTGAGCCTCTGATGTGTCCTTTTCCATTTACGTTTTCCTCCCTGCTTCTGGGAGGTAACCACTGTCTTAAGTTTGTTTGGTGACTATCATTCTCATGTTTGTTTATTTGTTTAATATCTCTAGTCATGTATTTATCTCTAAGCAATATGTTGTATAGTTTTTAGTTCTACACGATTGGTATTTTATTTTGAGTAATCTCTACCACTTGTATTTTTTTATTCACCATTATATTTGTAAGAGTTCTCCATATGAGTGAATGTGCCTGTGGTTAAGTTTTTAAATTTTTATTGCTGCTATTTGAAAAATTCATTGAATATATCATTCTTTATCTATTTTCCTGTTAATGGGATAGTGCTGCTATAAGCATTCTTGTACATGTGTCCTTGCACACAGAGTTCTTTACGGTACATGTGCCCAGCAGTGGGATTATTCATATGCAATAAATATTGTCAAGTTGTTGCTTAGAGTGATTGATTTAATATACACTTTCTCTTGTAGTGTCTGAGTTCTCATTTTTCCACATCCCTAAACAGCACTTGACGTCATCATATTTTGCTATTTGACTTTCATATTTTTGCTTACACATGATGGTCATGTTTTTGCTATTTATTGAATGTGAAATATTACTCTTAAGCTTGTTTATTACATGCATTTTTTTCTAACTTGGTGTAAACCTACCAATGTCAGAATTGAAATTGAGCCTGAGAGAAGTAAAGTGACTTGTTTAAGGTCATGCAACCAGAAGATGGCTGAAGCTGGATTAGATGAGAACTCTGTGAACCCCAAAGCCAGTACCTGTTCCTCCCTACCTAAGGGTCATGGCACCAACACCTGCAGAGTTCACCTGGTGATTCAGGGACTGATTACGGAGTTCTGTACATTATGCTCTGCTTTTCATTTCATTTTGTCATCTATTTCTTGAGAAATTCTACCAGCCTAGCCTTCTGTTTTTAGTGAACTCTCTTAAAGGATTTGTTATATAAGGGTTAATAAACTTAATAGCAAGCTTGAGTCTTTGGCCCATTTGTTTTTTAGGGGGGTGTGTGTGTGTGTGTGTGTTTAAACAGCACCTGTTTATTAGCTCACAGTTTTATGCCAGAAGTCTGACATGGCATGGGACTTCCTGTTCAGGGTATCAGAAGGCTGAAACCAAGGTATTAACTACATAAAGTTCCCATGAAGGCTCTGGGGAAAAACATCTTCCAGTGTCATTCTTAACCATTGGCAAAATTCAGTTCCTTTTAGCCATAAGACAGATCACCATTTCCATGCTTGGCTACTCCTAAATATCACCGGTGTTCCTTGCTATGTGGTCCCCTCTATCTTCAAGCCAGTGATGGTATGCCAGTCAGTTCTTTCTTATGCTTTGAATCTTTGACTTCTTCCTCTGCCACTTGCCAAAGAAAATGCATGTTATGTATTTATTCTTAAAAGTTATTTTAAAAAAATTTTTTGGTTGGCCCATTTGTACCTGGTATCCATGTTTCTCTGCCAATGAATTGAGAGTTGATGATCCTGATCCCAAGAGGGCTATAGTGGAGAACCTCTTCCGCTTTTTAATTCAGATAACTCTAAGGATATGGAACAGCCATCTGGGCTGTGTTCCCAAATGGACCATAATTTCCTACTGTCATCACATATTAGAAAAACTGAAAACCTCTAGGAAGCAAAAAAAAATGAGTATGTAGATTCATAGAATGGTATCTTTTTATAGCAAACAGACTGAGCAAATGTGGTTGAGCTTCTGTTTAGCAGTTTGGTCAGAGATTCTGTATATTTGATTTAGGACGTCAGGTGAGCTAGACTGTTGTTGATAGCTTCTTTTGGTCCTTTTTTTCCTTTTAACATTATGTTGAAGTATAGTAGTTCTACAGAAAAGTATGTGTGGTTCTGAAATTATTGTTGTTTTACCTTTGCTGCTATTTGAAGAATCGGTTAAATGAATGTATGGCTATTACTTATGTATGAATTCTTCAATTTTCAAAAACTGAGCATACCACGGGACCTTCAATAGACAGGGAAGAAACGTACCTCACAGTGAAGGCCAGTACCTCACTGGCCATCTTTCTGCATCTTTCTGCCACTGTCCATCCCCTAAGAGTAAACCTCTGTCTGGCGTCTCATAACCAAATTAGTTTTGCCTGTTTTTATGCTTTATATAAATGAAATGAAAAAGTGTATCCTCTTTTGTGTCTGGCTTCTCTCATTCAACCTTAAGGTTGTGAACTTCATTCATACTGTTGCATATAAACAGTGCATTGTTCATTCTCTTTACTGTCTAGTATTCTGTCATGGTTCTTTGGCTCATTTTAATATACCGTTGCCAGTGTTTTGCCATGATTTGTGTTTTAGTGTGTTTGGGCTACGTTCCTACTTTACCACTATTTCTAAAATGGGCCTAAAATTAAAGGATAAGGACTAGAATAGTAGGATATTTAGATACATTAAAATCCAAGCAGAATGTATTAGAGCTGGTCAACCTGAAGGGACTTTTCAGATCTAAATGGGGGTGATCTTGGTCTTCATAAGCTTTGATTTTAGGGGGTTTTTTTAACCCAAAATATTGACCTGATTGTGCAGTCAGGCAAATCAGATCACATTTAGACTAAAAGTCTGGTTTTGGTCTCACACTATTACATTTATAGTCTGTTGAAGTAAAACTTAATTTCCCCAAACCTGAGTCTCTGAGTTTGTCATTCTTAGTTCACATGTTGTAGGAATCTGAGCTTGGCAGTATAAATGACTAAGGAAGTTGTATGGAGTAGTCCCTATGGAATTGAAGCTTTTAGAATCTTCAGTTAGTAGAAAAGGAAGGCACCATCAATACTCAAGCTTTTATATTAATATGAGAGAACTTCAAATCATTACCCAGCAAAAAGTGCTTTTCTCTATATTTTTAAGAGCACCTGAATCCCTCAGGTAAAGTGAAGGGATGTCTCAGGACCCCAAAGTAGAACACATCTTTAGTGAGAAGCTGAGAGGACTTTTTTTTTTCTTTCTGGTCATCAGACAGGCCTGAGCGGACTTTAAAAACCTGAAAACTTGACTCGCAGGCTACTGCTAGTGAATATGAGCATATTTGATCCCTTTGTGACTAGAAAAAGGTTAATGAGCTCTTGCTAGGCTGTTGTTTGCACGCACTCTCCACTAGATCTGTTGATTCAAGCATTCAGGCATGAATCTTGGCTTAGGACTATGCAGCTGTATGGTGCTGAAGACTGGTTCTAGGAACGCCATCTGGTGGCTCTCTCTAGATACCCGTATCAGTAAAAAGGACTCTGCAGATGCCAATTCAGCAGCCATTATAATGACCCATTACTTTAATTTTCAATTCCCTATGTGAATATGGGGGTGGGGGTGGGTGGAGGGTATGTGTAAAGGATGTGTTCTGCCATAGTTTTATCTCTGCAGATGAAAATAAAGTTATTTAGGATATTTTAGGATTTGAGGATATTTCTAGTAAAGATGCGACTTTGGGGGAAACACCAATCATTAGAATTCCATCTCTCAGTCCCTAAATTGCAAGATTTTTGTTAGAAAGGTAATACTTAGAGATTGTGACGATTTGCTTTTGACTTACATGGTTTAGCCTAATTGAGTTAGTTATTAAATTTCATAAGAGATCTCATAGTGGTACGCTATATACATTACTTGAGACTCATAAAAATAGCATTGCATCCCATTTTTACCAGTCTAGATCAAATCCATGAGAATTCACATCACAAATTTAATGCTTCATCCAAGAATAGTACATTTCTTTCCACAAGTAACTTGGCAAGTTCTGAAAAGATCCCTCAGGGACTCTCTTCAATTAATTATGGAGCACATAGGGAATTGAAAATTAAAGTAAGTGTGAATGGAGGCCATGTAGATCTCATTTTGTCTTATAAGTGCTCATAATATCTACTGTCTCATAGGGATTTTAAGGTGTATAATTTTTATAAAGCACTTTAAGTTCCCGAGGGAAAACTCTGTATAGTTTAAGATGTTACTAATTTGTACTATTCTATTCTGTTTATCCAGCTTGCATTCAGGCATATTAACTAGTCATTATGTCTGTTAGTTTGAACTCTTGTTTTTTAAGTTTACTTTACAGCAATGTGAGTAGTAACTGTATAACTTTAAAGTCCATGTATTTTTCCTTTTCTAAGAAATGCTTTTCTCCCTTTTCAGGTAACAAATATACTTTGGAGACTAGACCAAACCAAGAAGGCATTGATGTAAGGCAAGAGCTACTGAAATTCCATTCTACTTACTATTCATCAAACTTAATGGCAATTTGTGTGTTAGGTCGAGGTAAGAATCCTTGAAATTTTTCATAGAATTGGATAATCTAAGTTTTCCATTTGTATATAAGAATATACTTTGAAAGGATATAAGATATGTCCTTTTACCTGCTGAGAAGCTTTTGAAAGTGGTCTTCTCATTGGAGAATATGTGGGGGGGGGGGGTTGTTTTTAATTCTGTGTTCTAAGAAGAAGTACAGATGATTTAAAATGGAGACTTGAGGAAAATATAAATTACTAGTAGGTACTATAAACATACAAAAGCAAAGAAAGGTAGTGTAAAGGAAAAGATTGACAGATTTGACCTTATAACAAGTCAGAAAACTAGAAACGAGATTAAAAGCCAGATGGGAAAAAAAAGAGGCAAATGATGGTACACTGGGAAAACAGTTTGAAATATAAACAACAAAGGTTTGGCTTTTTATTTACTTAATTATTTTTTAATTTTATTTTTAAAAGTTTTTATTTTAATTCCAGTTATCATACAGGTGTACAATACAGTGATTTAACAATTCCATATATCACGTGGTGTTCAGTTTATCACAACAAAAGTATACTCCTTAATCCCTATCACTACCTGTTTCACCCATTCCTCCACAACCCACCCTACCCAGCTCTGGTAACCACCAGTTTGGTTTCTCTAGTTAAAAGTCTGTTTCTTGATTTGCATGTGTCTCTCTCTCTCTACTTTTTTCCTTCTTTGCTTGTTTGCTTTATTTCTTAAATTCTACATATGAGTGAAATCATACGGCATTTGTCTTTCTCTGACTGACTTATTTCACTTAGCATTATACTCTAGTTCCACCCATGTTGCAAATGGCAAGATTTCATTCTTTTTTTTATGGCTGAGTAATAATTCATTGTATATTTATACTGTATCTTCTTTATCCATTCATCTACCGATGGACACTTATGTTGCTGCCCATATAAAGGTTCGACTTTTTAAATGCAGATTAACTAGCATGAGTGGCTCAGTCCATTGAGCATCCGACTTCAGCTCAGGTCATGATCTCACAGTTTGTGAGTTTGAGCCCACATTAGGCTGTGTGCTGGCAGCTCAGAGTCGGGAGCCTGCTTTGGTTTCTGTGTCTCCCTCTCTCTCTGACCCTCCCCCATTCATACTCTGTCTCTCTCTCAAAAATAAATAAACATTAAAAAAATTTAAATGCAGATTAGCTAAAGATAATAAAGTGGTCCTGCCTGTTAAATTACCATAATGTTGTTTTTGTTTTTAAGTAATACTCATTATGGAGGAGCAGTGCCCTTTTGTATTGGTGATGGTGTATACAGTTCATGCAATTGCTCTAGACTTTATGGAGAACAGTTTACAAGATGCATCATCCTTAAAAAGTTTATTTTTACTTCTAGAAATGCAATCTGAGGAAATGAGTTGCTCAAAGAGGTGATGCACTAAGATGTTTCTGTCAGTATAGTATTTATTAGTGAAAAGTTGGAAACCATCTGATTATTCATTAATTGGAAATAGGTTAAATAGTGATGTTATAGCTATGTAATAGAGCATCTTATAGAAAAATAACCTCTCTTCTTCCATTTTCTATTCTCCTACCTGCTTTATTTTTCCTTAGAACATTTCTTACTACCTGAAATATTAAATATTTGTTTGTTGTTGTCCACTGCGCTAGGAAGTAATTTACTTGAGAATAGAAACTGTTTTGCTCATTGCTTTGTCACTAGTGCCTGGTTACTGCTTGGCACATCTTACGTACATGGGAAATATATATTAAATAGATATATAATTTTATGGCAGCATTTTAATAATATGGGAAAATATTCTTAGTATGTCCAGTAGAAAACAAAAGCACTCTATAAAAACTGTGTGCTGTATGATCCCATTTGGGGATTTATAAAAAATTATTTTTAATAGACATATGGTATATACATAAGACAGTAGAAAAACATATTAGAAATTTAATGTGATGCAGTAGTTCAAAAATGACACTCTAAACTCTGACAGCGTGGGGTTGAATTCCAGGTATATCCCGTATATCCCAGGTATATATAGCCATGTGGCTGTGAGCTAACAAAGTTACTTCAGATCTCTGACCTTTAGTTTTTGCGTTTTTAAAATGGAGATATACTACCTCATACCTGTTGTGAGGTTTCATCAAGATACTGCAGAAAAAGTTTTTAGCGAAGTACTTGGCACAGCAAATGCCCCATAAATGGTAGCTACTTTTAGCATCCCATAATCATGAGATTTTTTGAGTGCCTTTTGTTTTCTTCTTTTTGTATTTGTGGTAAGTTTTATTTTGGCAAATGTGACTTCTTTTAAGTAGAAAATAAACAACTACATATATTTTAAGTTGGTAATAAGAACCAGGATATAAAATGGGTCCAAGAAGTGAAGCCAACTTAAAAAAATAGTGTATAATTCTGTGTGCTTGCTAATGGTAGCAGATCTAGAATGTTAAATGTCACTTGGTATTTAGAGCCTAGTCCTAGGAGTATTTTTGTCTCTGCTGTATTGAGACAAAAAGCACTTGATTTCAGTAAGTACTTAATTGGGCAAGTAATAATGACAACAGATGAATCAGGCAGGAAGCCTGCCTTCAGTGTTCTCTGTTTAGTGGAAGCAACAGAGTATCTAAGAGAAAGGAATGTTTCAGTTACCCGATTGTACACACATCACTCTCCTAGAGTGACTGAGTGCCAAGCTCAGCGGACTTGATCAGGATCCTGGGAGAAGTGTCCTCGAAGTACAAGGAGTATGAGGAGGAAATAAGATCTCTCAGTGGATTAATAGAAAATCCTCTCCTTCTTCTAGGATGAGGGGAAAGAAAGAGTAACCATGTGGAAGGATCTCTGTCACAAAGAGACAAAAAAGTTTTTCTCTGTTCTCCCACGGGACCATCCCTCTAGTTGTGGCAGCACTCATAACCTGGAAACTTGGCAGATAGGTAACTATCAAGTGCAAACGCTGGGAGTGCCAAGTCCCCATGATGTAAAGACGAAAGGACTCCGTTCCTAGTCTGGTAGCTCACTGCTTAGTGGAGAAAGACTGCAGTGTTGTATAGCTGCTTTACCTTTAAAAAGCTACATTGTGAACTTATAGGGTAGAAATACTTCAAGGCACACCTGATTGGTCCTTGCTGCAAAGGGCCTCACTGTTCTCAGCACTTCAGGCTGAGAAACCTTTGCTTATTTATTGCCCACCTTGCTTCAAGTCCCATGTGCCATCTGTGGATAAAGAGATCCCTGACATCTCTTGCTCTTGCTGAGTTCACGTGTCAAGTAACAGGTAGCCACTGGTCTGCCTTGTATTTGGCTCTGGACATTTGGAGGTCTGGCATATGTTTCAAAAAAATTGAAGCAAAAAATATGTACATTTTATAAATAAAGTACAAATGCCCACATTCATAAGCTTAAAGGAGAATTTCATACTATAGAAAGGCAAATCTCAAATAGTGATTAAGTGCTCTCTGAAGAGTTCATGGAAAAGTTCAAAATGGGTCATAGAATATCAAGGGAAATTTCTTACTTGATTCAAATGCTTCCTGACAGTAACAGGTGATGAATGTTTATACCATTTATAAATAACCTATTCTTGAGGAGGCAGAATCAAGCTTAATGGTTGGTTATCTTGTTTATAAAAAGATAACCTTTTTTCACTTTTTAATTTTTTGTTAAGATTTTATCTTTAAGTAATCTCTACACCCAGTGTGGTGTTCAAACTCACAACTGTGAGAACAAGAGCCTCATGTTCTATGGACTGAGCCAGCCGGGTGCCCCTTAATTTTCCAAATAATAGAAATATGTGTACACGGGAAAATTTTTACCCCACATGGAAGGGTATAAAATGGAAATCAGGTTGTTTTTCCTTCCCATCCTGTGGTGACAGTATCCTCTCCTCAAAGATCTCACCTTAAGTCATTTCTCGTTATACTTCCAAAAGTGGAATTTTGTTAATATACTTAAAATATGTATGCCTGTTTATGGGGCGCCTGGGTGGCTTAGTCGGTTAAGCGTCCGACTTTCGCTTAGGTCATGATCTTGCGGTTCGTGGGTTTGAGCCCCGCGTCGGGCTCTATGCTGACTGCCAGCTCAGAGCCTGGAGCCTGTTTCAGAGTCTGTGACTCCCTCTTTCTCTGACCCTCCCCTGCTCACGCTGTCTCTCTCTCTCTCTCTCTTTCCTAGAAATAAAACATTAAAAAAAATAAAAATAAATAAAAATAAAATATGTATGCTTGTTTAAAAAAATTAACTGAGGAGTGCTTGCCTGGCTCAGTTGATAGAGCATGTGACTCTTGATCTCAGGGTTGTGAGTTTGAGCCTCATGTTGGGTATAGAGATTTCTTAAAGGTCAACTCTTTTAAAACAATTCACTGAGATTGTCTGCAGTTTTCACTTAATAAAGCTTTGAGATATTTTTGTATGAGCACATAGACCTCTCTCCCTTATTAATGAGCCCATAAAATTCTTATGTGTCGACATTTCATAACATTCACATACCCAGGGATGTTTAGGTCATTTCCAGTTTTTGTTATAAATGGTGCTGCAGTGAACATATTATACATACAGCTTTATAAGCTTTTCAGTCATGACTCTTTATAAAAGAATATAGGTAGGTGATAACAAAGAATAACTTAAGTGGTCATAGAATTCTACCGACAGTTACAAGTCTTTGAGTTTGGCACGTTATGATACAGAATCATGTAATGTTAGACCTTGGAAGAGACTTGTGATCCTCTTACCCAGTGTTCTCATTTTACAGAACCTGAAATAGTTAACCAGTTTGTCCAAGTAGTTAGTTGACATGGTTGGTGAAGCTGGGGTCAGGATCCAAGTCCCCTGATCTCCCCACCCAGGATTCTTTTCACTATTTTATACTCTTTCCCCACAAAATCACTCACAGACTCTAACCTTTGCTTTTAACAATGGGCTTAGATTGTGTCTGTTTATAAAATAAATGTTATAATCTTATCAGCTGATGGTTTCATATGTGCCTTTTGGCAATTGTAGATCAAATAGTTTTCCAAATGCAACCAATTACTTTATTATTGTTTTTAACACTTGTTTTAAATGTATTGCAAGATAACATTTGTGAACCAATTTTTTTAAACTGTAAAGAGCTTTTAGACATGTGTGAGATAGTATCCATATTGCTTAGCTTTAGAAGTTATATAGGCCCTGGCAGGATTTAACAAAGTGCTTTAACTCTATCAGATGCATTTTTTTAAAAAATGTAGGTTTTCTTGTTAATAGTCCTTAAGATTTTTAAGGAGGTCCTAGGCTTTTGTTCTTTTTTCCCCCCAGGTTCATTGAGATATAATTGATATTTAACATTGTGTAAGTTTAAAATATACAATGTAGCGATTTTATGTATGTATATATGATCCTAAGGTTTTAAATACTACCTGTCAAGTTATGGTTAGTTTAAGTTCTATTTTCATTGTCTGTTTTCTTACAGAATCTTTAGATGACTTGACTAATCTGGTGGTAAAGTTATTTTCTGAAGTAGAGAACAAAAATGTCCCATTGCCAGAATTTCCTGAACACCCTTTCCAAGAAGAACATCTTAAGGTAAGTGAATGTGTTTCTGACATATAGATATTGTTTTACTTTATAGACATAATATATGCCTAGTTTACCAAGGAATAGATGAACAATTTTGAAAGTTTTATTATTTGTATATATTTTTTTAACATTCGTTTGGATAATCAATCAGTTTCACATTTACAGGGATATCTATCACCAAAAAGATACCAATATATATCTGATCTTTGCATGCTAAAAGTAATTTTGATAGTTGTAGCTTTGACACACTGTAGAAGCTGTTGTCCACTGTATAAGGCAAGCATATTGAGCTGCATGGTGTGGGGAACTGGACGTAGTGTAGGGGACAAGATGTGGGCTGCACACCAAATGTAATGAAATTCCACTTAGAAGGAGCCCAGGTCAGGGATGCCTGGGTGGCTTAGTCTTTAAGCATCCAACTCTTAGTTTCAGGTCAGGTCATAATCTCATGTTTTGTGAGTTCAAGCCCCATGTCAGGCTCTGCACTAATAGTACACTAATAGCACTAATCTGCACTAATAGTGCAGAGCCTGTGTGACAGTCTCTCTCTTCCCCTCCATCTCTCCTTCTCTCTCTCTCTCCCTCTCTCTCTCATAATAAATAAATAAATTAAAAAAATTAAAATTTATATTTAAAGAAAAAAAAGCAGCAGCCCAGGCCATTTATTTCTTTGTGGTCAATACAGTTTACTCTGGCAGTTAATTCTCTTTTGAATTTGAGATTCTTCCATGAAAATCTGTATTCTTCGTAGTTTATAAATATTTTATTCAGTGGGAGTTGTGTATAGCTAATCTTTATGATTTTTTTTTCCCCCAGCAACTTTACAAAATAGTACCCATTAAGGATATTAGGAATCTTTATGTGACATTTCCCATACCTGACCTTCAGAAATACTACAAGTCAAATCCTGGCCATTATCTTGGTCATCTCATTGGGCATGAAGGTCCTGGAAGTCTGTTATCAGAACTTAAATCAAAGGGTAAGTCTCTGGACATCAACCTCTGAGTGTACTACTCCACATCATTTTACTCTGGCTCTCATTTTCTCCTAAATATTTTTGTGTGAAGGAACGTTTCTCGATGAGACGGTTTTGGGTTTTGGGTTTATGGGAGAGTGAGGTGATGGTTGTTACGGTGCTTTTGTTTTTATTTTTTAAATTTATTTTTAATTTTGAGAGAGAGTGTGTGTGTGCACACAAGTGGAGGTGGGGAAGAGAGAGAGGGAGAGAGTGAATCTTAAGCAGGTTCCATGCCCAGCGCAGAGCCCACTGCAGGTCTCCATCTCACCACTGTGAGATCATGACCTGAGCCGAAATCAGGAGTCAGATGCTTAACTGACAGAGCCACCCGGCACTCATGGGGTTTTCCCCTGCTGAATTTGTTTTACCTTTCAGTATTGAGCAGTGAAGTTTAGATATTTCAAAAGATATTGTGGTACATGTTTTAAAGAACAGAGAGGTTAAAAAATAAAAGCTTACTTTGGATATTCTTTACCATCTCTATGAAATGACAGTACACGTAATTTACTTGCCTGCTCTTATCCATCAGACCTGAGGGTGTACTAAGATCTAGCCTGTAGATAGATGATTTCCAAGGCCCCTCTCAACTCAGACTCTGCTTTTACATAACACTTAAGCACAATAGTCTACTCTTGCCTGCAGAACTGATTTGAAGAGTCCTGCGGAAAGCTCCCAACCCCAAAAATCCCTTGAGTCTTTACAGTGTCTGAAATGGTTTTTTTTCTAAACTAAGTTTTTCTGATCTTTTCTGCAAGGGGTCCATTCTGATACCTTGCGAACATATAATATGGACTAAAAATAACATTCTTTGTCTTAAAAGAAACCTCACACACAATCCTGTTTTGATTTCCTTTGAATGTTACAGGTTGGGTAAATACTCTTGTTGGTGGGCAGAAGGAAGGAGCCCGAGGTTTTATGTTTTTCATCATTAATGTGGACTTGACTGAGGAAGGATTATGTAAGTATTGACCTTTTTGGTTTTGAATGAAAATTGACTGCTGATGATATATATATTTTTAAATTCTATATGCTGTGAATCTGTTCTATGTTGTAAAGCCATGAAACTTTTAATTCATGCAATTTACCCATTGTATTTTTCATGTGCAACTTGGCCTTCATTTCATGGATGATTTTTCCTACTTAACAACTGATCATTATGTTGCGCTTGTGAAATGTGTACTTGGCTTTCCATTGGCTCATTAACTTCCCTAAAGCCCCTTCTGTCATGTATCCCGGAGTCTGGAGGGCCATGTGTCTGTCACCCTAAAACCAGTCTCAGGGAGGTGAGGATTCCATTTCTGCTTACCTGACTGTACCTTAGGAGTAAGCTCAGTGCTTTGAAGGTTCAAGGACTGAATGATTTTTAAGTGTGCCCCTTTGTGCCCCTTTTTTTCCAGTACATGTTGAAGATATAATTTTGCACATGTTTCAGTACATTCAGAAGTTACGTGCAGAAGGACCTCAAGAATGGGTTTTCCAAGAGTGCAAGGTAATTTTGTTTCACCAAAATTTTTCTTAAGGAAAACTTTCAGAAAACATGGATGTGTGAATTAATTTAAGTTTAAAGCTCAGTGAAACTTTTAAAGTTTTTGGGTTTTTTGTTGTTACTTAAACTCTAAAATCTTGCAGTGTATAATAGCTCTAGTTAAGTCTTATACTACTCTAATTGGCTATCTGGGGCACAGTTAAGGGCTAAGGCATCATGTAACCTTTCTTTGGAGGAGAAAAGAAATTGCCTTTCTATCCCTCAGGAGAGTGCCAGCAGTTTCTTTTACTTGTATCTGTTGGGGCTTACCTTACTGTTTGCCTGAAGCTACATGAACCTCTGTCATTTTCAGTTCTGGCAACAAAATTCTGTAGCATACTTTCAAGGAAATAGTAAATTCTGGAGCGCCTTGGTGGCAGCTTAGTCATCTGAGCATCTGACTCTCAATTTCAGCTCAGGTCATGATCCTAGGGTTATGGGATCAAGCCCCACATTAGATTCCCTGCTGAGCGTGGAGCCAGCTTGGGATTCTCTCCCTTTCTCTCTCTGTCCCTCCCTTCCTCCTCCTTTCTCTCTCTCACCCTCAAAATAAATAAACTTAAGAAAAAAAAAAAAGGAAATAGTGAATTGTTTTATATATGATTGTGTTCTTTTTTTTTTAAATGTTTGTTTATTTTTGAGAAAGCTCAAGCAGGGGAGGGGCAGAGAGAGGGGAACAGTCGATATGAAGCAAGCTGTGTGCTGACAGCAGTACACAAACCGATCATGATCTAAGCCGAAGTTGGACGCTCAGCCGACTGAGCCACCCAGGTGCCCCTGTGTAATTGTGTTCTTAAAAGTGATTTTATTGTTGTATGTATGGACAGGCCTGTCTGTCTTTTATTTATTTTTAAAAATATCTACTTTATACTTAAGGCCTCTTGAGATTCTGAAACATATTTTAGGATAAGAGAAATCCTTTTTACTTAAGTCAGAGTTTAAAGGAATACTTGCTGCTTGTGAAATTTAGGAGAGTAACTTCTAATCTGGGTGTAATTCTCTGAATGGTTCAACAAAATCATCATCCATGCAACTGTTGATTTTGCAAGGTTCTTCCACAGTTTTCCTAATTCTCTAATAGTTTCGATAATTTAGGCTAAAGAAGTCATATTCTGTATTGGTTCTTTTTTTTAAATTATATTTTTATTTTTTATTAAAACAATTTTTTAAAGATTTTTTTTTTGAAAGAAAGAGAGAAAGCACATGTGTAAGTGGGAGGAGGGGCAGAGAGAGAGGAGAAAGAGAATTCCAAGCAGGCTCTGAATGCTGTCAGCCTAAAGCCAGGTGTGGGGCTTAACCCCACAAACCATGAGATCATGACCTGAACTGAAATCAAGAATTGGACACTTCACCAGGGGCGCCTGGGTGGCTTAGTCGGTTGGGCGTCCGACTTTCGCTTAGGTCATGATCTCGCGGTTCGTGGGTTCGAGCCCCGCGTCGGGCTCTGTGCTGACTGCCAGCTCGGAGCCTGGAGCCTGTTTCAGTCTGTGACTCCCTCTCTCTCTGACCCTCCCCTGCTCACGCTGTCTTTCTCTCTGTCTCCTGGAAATAAATAAAAAAAAAAAAAACATTTAAAAAAAAAAAAAATTGGACACTTCACCAACTGAGCCACCCAGGTGCCCCCCCCTTTAATGTTTATTTTTGAGAGAGAGAGTGCACGTGTGCGCACAAGTGGGGAAGGGCAGAGCAAGAGAGAGGACAGGATCCTAAGCAGTCTTCGTGCTTATGGGAGCAAGCCCAATGTAGAGCTTGAACCCACGAACTGTGAGATTATGACCTGAGCTGCAGGATGCTCAACTGGCTGAACCACTCAGGCATCCCTGTATTGTTTATTTTCACTCATATCTATGCATTTCTAAATCAAGCATAGCCAATTTTTCAGAAACTGTAATAAAGTTAAATATGGAGTAGAAAGTCTATAGTGCAAACTAAACACTAAAGAATTTTTTTAAAGAAAGCATTCCTAGAAAGATTAAGTATTTCTAAATAATAGTTGACTTGTGTGTAATTGGATTAATTTTTCATTTTAGGACTTGAATGCTGTTGCATTCCGGTTTAAAGATAAAGAGAGGCCACGGGGCTATACCTCTAAGATTGCAGGAATTTTGCATGTAAGTTTGTTATTTAACATATATGTTGGTGCGTAGAGTATTTTTGTGATTCTGCATATATTATCTTCAGTACTACATGAATGATAAAAATTGAAGCTGCAGGATATAACTTTAGACTTTGTAGCAATCAGGAAACTTTGATGTCAAAACATGCTTAAAATCATAATTTTCATCATCCTAAAAACTATCATCTATAATATTTATGATTACATAGGCATTCTGCTTATTGGGTTTAAATATTTTTCAATTCTATAATGTGTCATTTGCTAATTATGTGAATGCTATATCGATCATCTACTTTTCTCCATTTCCATTGCTACCATCATGTCTTGGCCTTGACTATATCATGGTCTCTTACCTGGGATCTCTATCTCTGTTTTCCTGCTCGTTCCCCACTGCAGTTTATTTTTCCAACCCCAAAAATCTTCTGAAAACCAAAGTCAGATTGTTTCACCTCTCTGTGTCAAGTCCTTCAGTAGTTTCTCATCAGAACTGGAATAAAATCTAAAATGTCACCTTGACCTACAAAGTGATTTGGCCCCAGCCTGTCTTTCTGACGTGTTCTGTTTTACCCCACATCCCGCCTTTCCCCATTCACTTCGTCTCTGGGTGTACTGGCTGCCTGCCTGCCTAATCTTAAAGCATTCAGTTTATTATTCCCTGGGGCCTTGCATATTTGCCGTTTTCTCTATCTGGAACATTCTTCTCTCTTGTCTTTGCATGGCTGGGTTCTTATCATTTGTGTAGTTGTCTCTTCCTCACAGAGACCTTCCCTGACATCCCAGTCATGCCTCTGCCCCCTTTTTTTTCCCCACAGCACCTATCACTATAATGACAGTATTCGTTTGTTGTCTGCCTCCTTCCCAATTAGAATATAAGCTCCTTGACTAAAACAGGTGAAGGGGATTAAGAGTGCACTTGATGAGCACTGAGTAATATACAGAATTGATGAATCACTACGTTGTCCACTTGAAACTAAAAGAACACTGTATGTTAACCATACTGGGATTAAAAACCAAAACAAAATTTTAAAACTCTGATCACTCCCTCTCCTGACTTACATGTTAATTATTGTTTTGTATTTTAGTTCAACCTTGAGTTCTTAATCCCCAAATGAATTATTACTGTTATTATTAAACTTATTACTGTATGCAAAAAAAAAAAAAAAAAGGAAACAGCGACATCATCTGTCTTACCTGGCACAGAGTAGATGTTTGTTAAATACTTGTTGAATGAATGAAACAGTCTGTCTCAGTATACTCGAAGTTGCTCTTACTAAAAAATGCGTCTTCTACATTATTTTTCTTCCCTAGCCAAAAGTATAAGCCATTCCCCCCAACAACAACTTTCTAAATGCTTTTCTGATTTCATTCATAAATATTTGAGAGGAAATTCTGTTCATAAAAATGTATGTACTTTATATTAAGAATCCTATAGATGTCAGCATTTCACTGTCAAATTTTCTTCATTAACAAGTATTCAGTTTTTAGTCAGAAATACATTTCTCCCTGAAAAAAATAATGTGATTTTGCTCTCTATAATGTAAATGTATTTGGGGATTAACTGCAAAATCATTTTACAACAGGCAACTGCTTCAGATGTGGTAAGAGAAAATTTTTCTAGTGGAGTAAAATTTAATTAAAGGAGGATGTGGGGGGTGTAAAATAATGGATTTAATGTGTTAGAGATTTGTTAGTCTCTACAGTTACCATGCACATTTAATTTATCTATTTATTTCCTTTTAATAAGTATTATCCCCTAGAAGAAGTACTTACAGCTGAATATTTACTGGAAGAATTTAGACCTGACTTAATAGAGATGGTTCTTGATAAACTCAGACCAGAAAATGTTCGGTGAGTCATTCTACATATTTTACTGTTACATAATAAGTTTTCAATAATGAAAGGGTGCCTGGGTGGCTTAGTTGGTTGGGCATCTGACTTTGGCTCAGGTCATAATCTCATGGTTAGTGATTTCAGGCCCTTCTTTGGGCTCTGTGCTGACAGCTTGGAGCCTGGAGCCTGCTTTGGATTCTATGTCTCCCTCTCTGTCTCTCTGTTCCTCCCTTGCTTACACTCTGTCTCTCAAAAATCAATAAATGTTTAAAAAAAAAGAATAGTATATTGAAGGAATACTAAACTTCAGTGAGTCATTGCATGACCAGCCTTTGTTATCTTTACCCACTCCTCTTCTCTCCACTCTAGATGATTTTTGAGGCAGTATCTCTAAAACATGAAGATCTTTTAATTTTTTTTAAATGTTAGTCATTTTCAAGAGAGAAACAAAATTGCAAGTAGGGGAGGGGCAGAGAGAGAAGGAGACACAGAATCTGAAGGAGGCTCCAGGTTCTAAGCTGTCAGCACAGAGCCTGACACAGGGCTCAAACTCACAAACCATGAGATCATGACCTGAGCCAAAGTCAGGAACTCAACCGACTAAGCCACCCAGGAGCCCAACATGAAGACCTTTAAAAAAGAAACAAAAACCCAAAAATGTAGTCATAATTTCATTATCATGAAAAAAAAAATAATAGATCATCTTAAGCTAGTTTCATCCTAACTCAAATGCCCAAGGTATCAGCTTACATGTCTGGCTTCATACACAAGTGAGGACACCCTCTTTTTTAAATGGAAGGAAGGATTACAATCTCAGAATCCTTCTCATGGACAAGTGATTAACCAGGAGATCAAAAATTGGTGGAGCTTTTACAGTAACAGAGATATTCTTACATCCTTTCTAGAGGAGGTTCAGCCCTTTAAAAGCTTCTGAACTATCCCATGATATTTTTGCCTCAAAATTGAATTTCATCCATGTTTTCCAAAGTCAAATAATACAAAGAATATGCTAAACTGGCACATATTTTGCATTTTTAATTTTTCCCTGGTGTCAAGTACATATTTCCAAAATTCTCCTGAAAATTTGGAGATTGAGTATGTTTTTTGCAGCAGTCATTTTATTAATAAAATCAACAATCTGGTAGAACTTTTTGAAGAAGAAAAATCCTTCTGACAGAACTGTTAGATCAGTCTTTCCTAGTTACCATTGTTTGCACTTTTCTGACATATACTAGCAACAAACAATGAGAAAATTAAAAGAAATATTATTGGTAGTTACACAGTTTGATAAATGTGATAAAATGACACAGAACTAACAATATGCACACATTCTATCAATACCAACTTCCTTATTTGGATATTGTACTCTAATTAAGATATAACCACTGACGGGATCTGGTGAAGAATACATGGGATCTCCCTATAACTATTTTTGCAATTTTCCATGGATTTATAATTATTTCAAAATAAAAAATATTTACAATAGCAACAAAAATATAAAATAATTAGGAATGGATTTAAAGATAAGCAACACATCAGTATATAAAACTGCAAAACAGTGCCAAAAGAAATTAAAGACCTTGTTTGTAGATTAGGAGACTTGCCATTAAATTTTTTCCTATCTGGGTGCCTGGGTAGCTCAGTTGATTAAGCTTCCAAGTTTGCCTCAGGTCATGATCTCAAAGTTTATGAGTTTGAGCCCTGAGCCATACTCTGTGCTGACAGCTTGGAATCTGGATCCTGTTTCAGATTCTGTCTCTCCCTTGCTCTCTGCCTCTCACTCTCAAAGGCAAATAAACATTTAAAAACATAAAATAAATTTTCTCCTGTCTGATTCACAGACTCTATGTAATCACATTCTGAATCCTAGTAGCCTTTTTTTTCTTTTAGAAATTGGTAACCTGATTCCAAAATACATATATGGGTATACAAAGCACGTAGATTAGCTATAATACTCTTCAATATAAAAACAAAAGTTGGAGGACTTAAACTATCAGATTTGAAGACTAACTAAAGCTACATTAATCAAGACATTGTGCGTTGGCCTTAGGATCCAAAAAAAAAAATCATTAGGATAAAACAGAGTCCAGAAATACAACCACACATATATGTTCAGTGGACATCATTTTTATTATGGTAAAAAACACGTAACATAAAATTTACAGTCTTTACATTAAAAAAATTTTTTTTTAATGTTTATTATTGAGACAGAGAGAAACACAGCATGAGCGGGGGAGGGCAGAGAGAGGGAGACACAGAATCTGAAGCAGGCTCCAGACTCCGAGCTGTCAGCACAGACCCCAACGTGGGGCTGTAACCCATGAACCGTGAGATCAAGATCTGAGCCAAAGTCAGGTGCTCAACTGACTGACCCACCCAGGCGCCCCTACAGTCTTTACATTTTTAAGTGTCCAATTCAGTAGTATATTCATATTATTGTGAAACAGATCTCCAGGACTCTTTTGCTTTGTAAAACTGAAACCGTACCCATTAAACAACTCCTCTTTTCTCTCTCCTACCATCCCCTAGTAACTACCATTCCACTTTCTGTTTCAATGAATTTGACTGCTAACATACCTACTATAAGTGGAATCATACAGCATATCTTTATTTTACTTAGCATAATGCCTAAGGTTCTGACTATAAGCAGGTCTTAGTGATAACTGTCTTCCTGTGTAAATGTTTGGTAGACTGACAGCTGACTAGAATTTAAATCACCGGCTGAGGCTTTTTAGGCTCTATTGCTTTCTCTTTCTGAAAATTGGAGCATTTATCCATGTCCATCTTCTCTGCCTTTTTTCCTGTCCTCCAGTATTTCCAAATGGTGTTGGACATTGATCCTACTGGGATTTGTTGCCTAAGCATCAGAGAGTATGACTGATCTGCAATGGAGATGTGAATTCATTTGAATCACTTGGCTGACTCACTCATTAACCCTGGCCTGGGTTTCAGCCATGTGTTTGGTCCACCTTTGCAGTTCAAAGACCCATGTTTCTTCTGAAGATAACATAAACAAGACCTCAGTAGTCTTGACATCTGCTAACCTGAGACCAATGTATCACATTTTGCTTTAGGTCACATGTCCTATTGGAATAAGAGTTCTTCCTAGGTGAAAACGGTTTTTTTTCTTGGGGTGCCTGGGTGGCTCAGTTGAGGAAGCATCTGACTTCAGCTCAGGTCATGTTCTCAGGGTTCATGAGTTTGAGCCACGCATCAGGGTCTGTGCTAACAACTCAGAGCCTGGAGCCTGCTTTGAATTCTGTGTCTCCGTCTGTCTCTGACCCTCCCCCGCTAGCATTCTTGCTCTCTCTCTCTCTCTCTCTAAAAAGAAACATTAAAAAAAAACTTGTGTTTTCCTTGGATTCAGGCTGTTGGAGCTCAGTAAAGGTTGAATCCTCTAAGCCTTTGGCCTTTCTTTGATTCCTTCTTTCTTAAGAAACCCTTTTAAAAAGTGTCTTTTACCATTTTTCATGAGCCTCAATTTCTTCAGCCCTTTGGCTCTCTTTTTTTTTAAGTTTTATTTTTATTTATTTTTGAGAAAGATGTCACTATTCTTTTCTTATTTTTAAAGTTTTATTTTTATTTATTTTTGAGAAAGATACCAAGAGCAAGTAGAGGAGGGGCAGAGAGAGAAGACAGAATCCCAAGCAGGCTCCATGCTGTCAGCGCAGAGCCTGATGTGGGGCTTGAACTCAACGAGCTGTGAGATCATGACCTGAGCAAAATTTTATTTTTATTTACTTCACGTTTGAGTTTGAGTCTTATCAGTGGATTGTTTTGGTACCATCTTTCTTCTTTGTGGTATATTTTTTGAAAATATGATTTGCTATCATGATATTGTAGAATTCTGGTGGAAAGATATAGTTCATCTATTTAGAATCCTTATTTAAAAAGTAATGAAACTAAAGCCCAGAGACTTGCCTAATTTAGATCTTAACTGTGATTTTGGCAAGATCTCAAAGAAAGTGAGTCAGAGTATCAATCAGATTCCAAGTTTCTGATGGCCAGATCTGTACCCTCTCTACTAATTCTGTTTGAGTTCCTCACAATTACCTGTGAGGCTTCTCCTTGTTCTTAGATATCTTTCCACTTCTCTCTCTCAGGGATTATTTGCAAAAGTATCTTGAGAATGCATACCCTGGGAACCATATTACTTTTTAATGTCTATGGTCAGGATACTTAGTGTTTCTGAATGGGCCCTGTCCAGCTTCAACAGCTGTTCATTTCCTCTGAACATTTCTAAATGGCTGAACCAAAGTCAGCAGTGAGCATTTATTCTAGCCCACTCTTTCCTTCTCACTGTTATATAAGTTTCAGTATGAAAAGAAAAGTTCATTTCTCTCCTATTTCTGAGGACCATGTCAGTACCATATCAGCAGCCAGCTCTTGGTAGATAGAGTTAAAGAATAGTGTTGCCTCCACCACCACAGACCCACACTTAAACTCCTCAAGACTGTTTTTCAGCATAATTAGATTTCCAGCAGATAGTCTAAGGATGCTGTAGTATCTATGGTAGTTTTTCTCAGTTGTCTGTGGTTAACTATATTGCAGCTATCTGTGGCATACTTAGATTATTGTAACTTCTCTCTTTCCCCTAACTCAAGTGTTCTTGTGCTTCCATACTCTTTGGTTTATGGATTTCTAAGTAGATTTGATGTGCATATACTCTGTCTCTACTATCATTCCCCTTGCCTACCTTTTCTAATTTATTTTTAAATACCTGGTCTTTCACTGTATATTTCAATTTTAAATTCCTTAGTGGTATACCAGTTCTTGTTTTGCAAAGGTATCTCTGTCAGGCCAGTATTGGATGTTTGCCTTTTTTGGGGAACTATGTTTATCTATTTCATATTTGCTTCCATGTAACATTTCACATGTTACCCATACACTTTACTTGGGTTTGCAGCTATCTCCATCCATTAAGATTGCACCTAACCACTCTCCCTTCTTTTCCCCCTTTTTAACTTGTGTATTGCTGAGCAGTGTCCAGGGTCTGCTGCCCTCCACGTCATATAGTCATCCTCCAAAGCATATGGCAGCTTGGCCTGAGCCTTTTCACTTTCTCTCTCAGAACAGAGTTTAAAGTTTTCTTGTTTTACGGGACATGTCTACTACCAAATGAGTGCTTCAGTGTTCATAAGTTGTCATCAGTTTCTTCTCCATTATTCTGATGCATGGGCTGTCATTCAGGGAAACCAAAGCCATCTATGTAACAAACTTTTCCAAAATCAAGCATCTCATGGAAGAGAAGATGGTAACACCAGCCCTCTACCAGGTTATTTTACTTCCTAACACAATTTTCAGAAATCTCCTTTAGGATCAGTCCTTCCATTCTGTAGGAAATAAGCAAGAGTGGAAACACTTTCTAGGGCTGAGTCTTAGCAGATTCTGTCATGTATTGAATGAATGTCCTTAAGAAACATTATATACCCTCCATGTGGCCCTGTGAGCTCTCCTCCTCCTCCCCCTCTCCCTCCCCCTCCTCCGGTTTCTGCCTGCATTGTTTTCCCTCTTTTTAAAATTTATTTTTTAATTTACATCCAAGTGAGTTAGCCTATAGTGCTATAATGATTTCAGGAGTAGATTCCAGTGATTCATCCTCTTTGTATAACACCCAGTGCTCATCCCAACAAGTGTCCTCTCTAATGCCCCTTACCCTAAATTTAGCCCATCCCCACACCCACAACCCCTCCAGCAACCCTGTTTGTTCTTTGTATTTAAGAATCTCTTATGCTTTGTCCTCTCCTTGTTGTTACATTATTTTTGCTTCCTTTCCCTTATGTTCATCTGTTTTGTATCTTAAATCCCTTATATGAGTGAAGTCATAGGATATTTGTCTTTCTCTGACTGGCTGATTTCGCTTAACATAAAACCCTCTGGTTCCATCCACATAGCAAATTGTAGCCTTGCAAGTTCTATCTACACTCTACATGTACCCTGCAGAAGGAATTCTCAAACTGCCAAACATGGATTGCTTCTTCTGGACATGATAACAGAACTCTTTCATCCATTAAACCCTATGATTTCTTGCTATGTTTCTGTGGAATACATTCTTATTTAGCATGTTTCCTAGAACTGGTAGTAGTCACTGGCAGCTAGGCCAGATCAGGAATACCTTCAGCTGGGAGATCAGTCAGTCATACTAACAGGTTAGTCGGATTGCTTACGATACTTACCCTAAAGCAGATGATAAGATGAAGTCCAGCTAGCCAAGTAGAGTATTTTGTCTAGAATAAATAAGAAATTGACAGTGATTCAGAGAGTCAGGCACTGAAGTTGGGAAGGTCTGATGAGGGACAGAACGTAAAGATTTGGAAGATGGTTGGGTATTCAGTAGAGGGGAGTTTTCATTGCAAGTACTGGGCTTTCAGCTGTGAGGCAGACATTTAGAGGCTAGAACCACACCTCTGAGAGGATGCCTGAGAACAAGTAGGAGCACATCTAGGCCTTGTTATTGGAATTGGGACATAAAGGAGAAGTGGGACCAGTAACAGGACTGACTTAGCTCTACCTTTTTCCCCTGAACTTTTTTTTTTCCCTTTTGACTTCTCTTCTGGGCTGTTTCTACTTTCCCATCAATGAAAGCTTCTAGCAAACCAGAAGATAGAGAGATGTTTCTTGGTCTTGTTTCCTTCACTTCTAGCAATAGGAAAGCCAGTGTACATGTACTAGGTGTATATGATGGTAGTCCATGGCAGGAAAAAAACATAGAGCACAAACTTAGCAAAAAATAAGGGGAGTGTGCTTTTGGTTTTTTGGATATCTGGATGAACCAACAAAAGTTTTTTGATGTTTTGCGTTTTTTTTGTTTTGCCATTTTTGTTACTGGGCCTCAGCTCTTCCTGGGAAGGAGTACTGTATTTTAATTTTTTTGAGAATATTTTCCAACTGAATTTGTTCAGTTCTTTTTTCCCTAGCTACTCTTCCTTTCAAATTTTAGTCAGTAACATACCCACAAGAGTCCTATACACAGTTTTTCACATTAAAAATGATGAGCTCTAACCAAGTAACTAACAGCCTCTCACAGAGACTATGGCCAGAAATCTCTATACTTCATTGCTTGTTTTGACTAAACATTATAGGACTTACTGGGTCTTAGAGGCCCACCATATTCTTGGATATTATTTACATTTTCGGGGCACTTGAATGACTCAGTCAGTAAAGTGTCTGACTCTTGATTTTGGCTCAGGTCATGATTCCAGGGTCGTGGGATCGAGCCCTGCATCAGGTTCCACAATGAGCTTGAAACCTGCTTAAGATTCTCTCCCTCTGCCCCTCTCTCCCACTTTGGCTCTCTCACTCTCTCTCTAAGATAAAAATTTAAAAAACATTTTCAGGAGCCAGGTTCTAGAAGTGCATATATGCAGCATGAGCTTATGGGGTTTTTAATTTGTTTTTTTCCATTTATCTTTAGGGTTGCAATAGTTTCCAAGTCTTTTGAAGGAAAAACTGATCGCACAGAAGAGTGGTATGGAACCCAGTACAAGCAAGAAGCTGTACCAGATGAAGTCATTAAGGTAGGGTTATTATGCATCTGTGAATAAACATGGTGTGTGAGGGGCACACAAGAACATGAGCTCCCTAGATAAACTCATGGGCCATTGTGGAGAATGACGGCCCACAGCTGTTGGTACTGTCCTGAGGGGAGTGGACAAGGAGATAGACAGCTTAGATTTTTGCATGAACAAATGGCACTGTGGCCACCTTCTCAGGTGTCTGTTAGACCATCAGGGGTGAAAGCAGACCTTCTTGCCTCATGCAGTCAAAGATCATTGAAGTCCAAAGTACACAGAAACAAAGGCACCAAAACAGGCAAGAAGAGATGGAAGTAGCATGAAAGACAGATACAAGGGCTACAGAGGGCTCACCGTTGTGCTGGGCATACAGCTGGGAATAGTGTCTGGGATTCAGTCTTCACTATAGGAGGTGCCATATTGTATGCTTCCTATTGTCTCATTGCTCTTTTTGTCAATGTAAGGGAATTAGAATTTGTTTCAGAACAGCTGTGTTTAGATAGTATGTTACCCCAGTCATCAGTAGTCAAGCTTTTGTTTGTGAGTCTTAACCTACTTGCCTAGTACTTTTTCTTTTTTAGTTTTCATTGTTACTGTAGCTTTGAGATTGTGTCTTTTATTCGTGGGAAGACACCAGAAAGCCTTGTTCTGACTAGATTCTAGTTAAACTTGAATAATGGACATTTCTTAAATGTACTTGTATGATGACAATACAGAAAAAAAGAAGAGGTAGTTTAAGAAAATCATTGCTCTGACCTATTCACAACACAGAAGGATATCACTGGAGCCCCTTAATATGAAAATATCCATCCAGCTAAACTGTGAGGAATGCTGATCTCCAGTGAATTAACTGTAAAACAAAAGAGAACCCCTATTCACCAAGCTCTGTTCATAACAAACCTGCCCCCAGTGGGAATTTTTTAAAATAAATTTATCTGGGGGATACCTGGCTGTCTCACTTGGTAGAACATGCAACTCTTGGTCAAAGAGTTGTGGGTTCAAGCCCCACAATGGACTTAGAGCTTACTTACTTAAAAACAAAACAAAACAACAACAACAAAACCCAAAACAACCCAAATTTATCTGGGAGTTCAGCAGTGAAATTATTTACTATGTGTTTCCCAGCCCCTACTATTCAGCCATTCGGGAGACTTAAGTTGCTACTCATAAATAATATGGCCAACATCCCCACCATTCCAGTGCCAAAAAACAAATGTAGAGACCAAAATAGAACTGCAGAAGCTCCAAGGCTGTGCTAGATCATCTGGAGACCAAATTACTGAACCTACCATTGTTGCCTTTTTTTTTTTTTTTTTTTAAATAATGAGAAGTCTTATAAGTTAGAGTCCAACAATCGTTGACCCGTGATCTGTCCCACTTAGCTTTTGGAACTAGCCCATGGAGCACAGCCAATAGGTTGTATCAACCCTATCCTATAATCCAGATTTAAGTCTCCACTTTGTCCTTGACTTTGTGCTTGAATTACTGGTTCACTTGGAAGTTCACATGGTCATCAGGAGAGTGGTGAAACAGGCCTTAGGAAGCAATACTGACGTGAAAGAAACCCTTTAATCTAGCTTTCAGGCCATACATGCCAGTAACTTAGTGCAGCTGAAAGTTTAATTCTTTTATAAATAACCTATTATCTATCAATTGCAGGAATATATCCTTTTCCAAATTATTCTCCATTCTTTAAGGAGCTACAGCAAATGTGATCTTCATATGGACCAGGTAGTCTCTCAGTGTTCTAAAGTCTCACATTGCCCCTTAATATCAGCTAGTCATTTGTAAAGAGGAAAGATAGAGAAGTATAAGATCTTGACTAGTAAAAGAGAGACCAGCTCAAGTTTCATGAAAAACCATCAGTATTTGGAAGTGGAAAAGGAGAGCTGTGTGACTTATCCCCTCAATATTTGCCTAGACATTAAGCAAAGGGACTATTTTAAACTCTTGAATGCAACTCTAATTGCTTTTGTGTGTGTATTTTTCATTATTCATCCAGAAATGGCAAAATGCTGACCTGAATGGGAAATTTAAACTTCCAACGAAGAATGAATTTATTCCTACGAATTTTGAGATTTTATCATTAGAAAAAGAAGCAACACCATACCCTTCTCTTATTAAGGTAACATGTTAGAATCGGTGATTTTGTTGTTGTTGTTTATGCTTATTTATTTTGAGAGAAGGGGTCATAGAGAGAGAGTGTGGGAGAGAGGCAGAAAGAAGTAGAGACAGTCCCAAGCAGGCTGTCAAGCAGTGCACTGTCAGTGCAAAGCCCAGTTCAGGGCTTAAACTCACAAACCATGAGATCATGACCTGAGCCGAAACCAAGAGTAGAATGCGTAATCGACTGAGCCACTCAAATGCTCCTAGAATCAGTGGTTTTTAAATTTAGGGGATGCACCTATTACACGGAAGGGATGGAGAGATGATTTCTTACATTTGGTACTGTGTTGTTTTGGGGCACTCACATCCTAAGAGCTAACAGAAAGTTGTATAGAGAATAAATGTAAGAAACATTAAAAGGCTAGAAATGTTAAAGCAAACAAACTGCTAAAGAATTTAGAATCTAGGGTGTTGTTTCTTTTCAGAAAAAAAAAAGGTAAGTCTAGACTACAACCACAAATCTACCGAAAGTTATCATCCTCCTTCCCATAGTCACTGAAGACCCAGTAGGAAGTGGGTTTATGCTGCATCATGAAAGTTAGAGATAAAGAGAAATTCTCTAAACCCTAGAAGAGAGTGTATCCAAGGGTAGTTGTTAGATTTCCTGCCCTTAAAAATAACTCTCACTTTGTTAGAATGGCTGTTGGGAGTTGATGAGAAAAAGGAATATAGGAAGTTAATAAGCCGGTGAAAAGGGTGATTGAGAAATGGGGATTTTTTTTCCCCCAGAATGTTCTTTTTTGTGTCATTATTTCACACCTTGAGCAAATTGTGTCGAAAAAAATGCATCAAATTACTACTGCACACCCTCTTTCTTAAATTCTCTTTCTTTTTTTTTTTAAAAAATTTTTTTTTTTTTATGTTTTTTATTTATTTCTAGGAGAGAGAAAGACAGTGTGAGCAGGGGAGGGTCAGAGAGAGAGGGAGTCACAGACCGAAACAGGCTCCAGGCTCTGAGCTGGCAGTCAGCACAGAGCCCGACGCGGGGCTCGAACCCACGAACCGCGAGATCATGACCTAAGCGAAAGTCGGACGCTTAACAGACTAAGCCACCCAGGCGCCCCTTAAATTCTCTTTCTAAACTCCCCATCATAGACACACATCTTTCTTTTTATTTTCTTCAAAGGACGTAACATTTAGATTAACTCAATGAGACAAGAGTTAGTGTTTAGAAACTCGAATTTTAATTTATCTCAAGCAACTAGGTTATTAACTAGATAACCATTTTTCTGTAAAAATGACATCTGAATGAGTTATAGGTTGAGTTATTCAAAGAGAAAGCTTGTTTACCTCTCCTATTATTTGTTGTTTGTTTTAAGTAGGTCTTCTCAGAGTAAACTAAGGAGAACATTTATATCTCTTGTCAGACTTTCAGGAGTTTTTAGTACATTATGAGTGAACTGGAGAGTTAAGGTAGTAGCTTATTTGTTCATCCTTGGCTGTGTTAGTTATCCACTACTGCAGCATAACAAATTCCTCCAAAGTTTAACAACTTAATGTTTATTTTATCTCCATGCAATTTCTGATAGCCAGGGATCTGGAAGTGGCTTAGCTGGGTGGTCCTGGCTCAAGGTCTTTCATTAGGTTAAGGTCCACCTGTTGACTGGATCTTTGGCCATCTGATGGCTCAATCAGGACTGAAGGATTTTCTTCTAAATTCTATTGTGTGGTTGTTGGAAGGCCTTAGTTCTTCACCACATGGGCCTCTTCATAAAGTTGTTTGACTTGGAAACACGCTTCCTCCAAAGTGAGTGATTCAAGAGAGAAAGTAGGTGATCAAGATGGTAGCCACAGTGTCTTTAAGAATCTAATCTCAGAGGTACCATGCCATAACTTCTGTCATAGTCCATTAGTCACATAGACCAGTCCTGCTTCATCGTGGGAGAGAGGACCATACAGGCAGGCAGGAATTGCTGTAGCCCACTTTGGAGGCTGGCTGCTATACCCGCCTAAGGACTTTTGCATCTGCCTCCCAGTGTTCAAAAAGACACGGACAGGACAGTTGTAATTGGCTTCACCAGTCCACCTCTTCCTCTGCTGTGTCCCCATCCCCCTGTGCACCCAGGGGAGACAGAAGGGTGATTTCTTTCTGCTACCAGGATCAGCAGTTTTCTCTTTTCACCTTTCCACCCTGACTCTCTGAGTTGGCTTCAAGGCCATGAGACAGCAGCCTCTGCAGAACAAAATTCTCAGCAGTGCCTCTGTCCTGCTCCTCTTGAAGTGTGATTTGATTGAGCTTTTTGCAGAAAGTGCCCATATTTCCCTAACCAAATTGTTTCTCCATCACAGGATACCGCTATGAGCAAACTCTGGTTCAAACAAGATGATAAGTTTTTCTTGCCAAAGGCTTGTCTCAACTTTGAATTTTTCAGGTATGTAAAATGAATCTAGCAACAGAGTTTCTTATAAAAATCAACAGTTGCATTCCTAAAAGTTTTCTTCACATCCACGGACCCATGTATAGTAGTAAAAGGAACTAGATTTATGTGGCTGGGGCCAGGGAAGGCTGCTGCTGGTAAGAGATAGGAAAGCCAAGATTGTTTGTTCTTCCTTTGCATTGATGAGCACACTCTTTAACTGACATTATGCTAGCCATTAGGAGGGCCTTCCTAACCTCCAAAGAGCCTGGGGAGGCTGTAGACTCACCCAGAAATTTCATTGAGAAATTTCACATTTGGGTGTGTTCTGTTGTAGTTTTGGTTTTGTATTCCTGAAATTTTCCCAGAGGAAGAGGTAGTAGTTCCTAAATGGTTTTGAGTCTTTTCCAGCCCTTTAAACGTCAGAAGCCCTTAGATACTGCTTTCTCTATTCCTGGCTTTGTCACTTAAAAATGATTTAATTAAAAAGGAAGAACATGTTTAGTAACATTTATGAATACTACTGTTGGAATAATTTCTCAGTATAAATCTGCAGTTCATCTGTCTCCATTTATTTATTTGTAAAGTATATCACCCAGTTCAAATTTTACTTTGTGAGTTTACACTTCATAATTTTTTATTTAAAATTCAGTGGTGTGTGTTTATGAAATAAACTTATCATGTAATAATATTCACTAATTTTTATTTGATAGACTTGACATGAAATTAAAACTAAATGCATTTTAAATGTTTTGGAAGAAGGGGAGAGAATCTCTGAAGAGAAAGTTGGTATTCACCACTGTGTACTGCTTAGATTGTGGGGATGTAAACATTGTACTTTACAGCCGAAGATTCATAGATTTGTCTGGAGCTGCAGTGAGATTGTTTATTTTTTATACTAAACATGAACTGTCCAGCTATGGCTTATGTTGGTACAGAGCATTACAAAGCTCGTTTTATTTTTTGATACTCAGAGTGATAGTTGTAACTTTCCAAGCAGCTTGTCACCACCATGCCGTGGGACTTCTGTGATTATGAATTTCCTTGCATACCTTTTGAAAGACTATTTGATATTTTTGCATTCTCTAACTGGCCCACATTGTTCTTAGAATTAAAAATGTCTGCCTCCCAAAATGTCTCTCTCTCTCTGTGTGTTCTGGTCTTCCTAGAGGCCACACTGTTCGGTTTCTTCACATTTTCTAAGTGTATACCTTTTAATCTTCTCAGAAATAGGGTTATGTAATGTGTACTTAGTTACAGTTTTAAAAACTCTGATTCATATTTAAGCATATAGCACCTAAATAGAAAATAATAGTATTTATTTATTTAAAATTTTTGTTTCAGTGTTTATTTATTTTTGAGAGAGAGAGACACACAGTGCGAGAGGCGGGAGGGGCAGACAGAGAGGGAGAGACAGAATTCAAAGCAGGCTCCAGGCTCTGAGCTGTCAGCACAGAGCCCGACATGGGGCTTGAACTCAGAAGCTGTGAGATCATTACCTGAGCCGAAGTTGGATGCTGAACCAACTGAGCCACCCAAGTGCCCCTACAATAATATTTTTTAAATTAACAAATGAACCAGAATTTAAGCATTGCAGTTGAATCATGTTCTCTTTTCAGCTCACCAGCACAGCTGCTGCGCACGTAGCATTTTAGAACATGTCGTGGAATTACATTCGGAGCTTGAGCCATATGGCTTTGAGCTCCCAGACTTGGCTTTTTCTGGCATTTCACTTCTACCTAAGACTGGCATATAGGTGCCTGTGGGGCTGAGCCCTTTCTAGATTCTCTTTTATTTGATAATTTTACTTTTGAGAGTTGGGCTGTAAGTTTCTGAGCTACTGTTTGCCTGAAGAAGGAATTGTGTCATCATGTATAATACTTAAAAAAAAAAATTCAGTGACAGAACATCCATTTAGATTTTCCAGATGGAGAAAGTTTATATAGTTAGAGAGTTTTCTCTTGATTTTTAAAATATTTTTTTTTTTAGTTTTTATTTCTTTTTGAGAGAGAAAAAGAGTGTGAGTTGGGGAGGGGCAGAGAGAGAGGGAGACACAGAATCCGAAGCAGGCTCCAAGCTCTAAGCACAGAACCTGATGTGGGGCTCAAATCCATGAGGTACTAGATCATGACCTGAGCCAAAGTCAGATGCTTAACTGACTGAGCCACTCAGACACCCATCTCTTTGATTTTTAATTCTCTAAGTGGCTAAGCCTCTTACTCCAATTTTTGCTTCATTATTAGCTTTGATAAAATTATTGGCTTTGCTAAGCAATACATTAGTTATATTTACTGTGCTACAAATAGAGTGAAACTAATTTGCTCCCAAACATGCCAAACAGGCACCTGGCCTCAGGTCCTTTGTACTGGCTGTTTCCCCAACTTGCCCCACCCAGATATCCCCAGAGCTTGCTCCTTTGCTTCCTTCAGATCAAGGCTCAGAAGTCATCTTATGAGATAAGCATTGATTAACTATTATATGTAAATTAGCAGTCTTCCTGGCCTGCCACCACCAACCTTCACTTCTCTTCCTCTTCCTCTTAATTTTTCTTCATAGCACTATCCCCACTTGACATATTAAAATTTATTCTCTCCAATTAGACTGTTAAACTCTGTGAGGTCAGAGACTTTGCCTGATTTGTTTCTTCTTTATTCTCAGTGCCCAGAGAAGAGCCTAGCAGTAGGCTCTTCTGATCTGTACATGCTTATATGTGTTATAGTAGTAAGCATGCGATACGTATTTGTTGAGTGAATGACTCTTGTTTGTCATAAAGGTAAGCAGTGTCCTATAATCAGATGAGTAGATCACTTGACTTGGATTCGAATCCTAATTCTGCCACGACCAGCCCAGATGACATAAGGAAAACTGTTTCTTATTTGGGAATTGATTTAAGTCAGGTGGAACTATATGGTCCTAGCTCTTGCATTCTCTAATTGTTTCCTCTTTTTGGTTGTTCTTCTTCACTTAAGTATTTTTTTTTTTATTTTAATATTTTTTCCTAGCTCTGGCTACAGTTATATGGTGGGAATTATCAGTTATTTTACTGACAATGCTCTAGCTTTATTGGTTTGGGGAGAAACTCAGATAAGCTAACATTTCACAGGTGTCTGTAAACTTTCTCTTTTAAGTTCAGAATCACAACACACAGACTTCTCAAGTCTCATACTCCTGTCTACCAAGGGTATAGCTTACTTGGAGGAGGACATGCAAATATCAGATGAGCTATGTCCGGCCATGCCATCCCTCTTTATTTATTCATTTTAAGTAATCTCTACACCCAGCGTGGTCCTTGACCAAGAGTTGCGTGTTCTGCCAACTGAGCCAGCTGGGGGGCCCCACCATGCCTCCTTCTTTGAGCCTTAACACAGGCATGCCTCATGACCTGTTCCCTCTTCTTACCTGCCCTACATTTCTAACTTATCAGTCTGGCCACACCATCTGGGATCAACAGTTGCTTCTCCCTCCTCACCACCACCAGCACACTTGGCATATTTCAGGCTTCTTTTTCAGATATCTTGTTTTTTCCCCCTCCTGAGAACAGACTCAAGAATTCAAACCATATCTTCAGGAAATTATATTAACCGATAATTCAGTTTCTTGATCCATCTCGAAAGGCCACATCACATTTGGAAGTAATAAATCAGCTATTTTACTGTCAACATTTTCTTCCAGCCCATTTGCTTATGTGGACCCCTTGCACTGTAACATGGCCTATTTGTACCTTGAGCTCCTCAAAGACTCCCTCAACGAGTATGCATATGCAGCAGAGCTAGCAGGCTTGAGCTATGACCTCCAAAATACCATCTATGGGATGTATGTAAGTACCCACGTCTTAGAGCCTTCCACTCATCAACATTTTTTATATTGATTTGATGGAAGCGTTTTTGATTGAGGGTATGAGTTTAATTTCATTTTAAAAAATATTTATGGCTAATCATATTTTCTCATTTAATTTTTAAGTCTTCACTCTTATTCTGAGTATTCAACATTACAGTCACATGCAAATTCTTCTTGATTTGTTTTGTTTTTTTGTTTTTTATTTTTTACATCTTTCATCAGATTGTCATATTTTTCTCCTCAAACAAAATTGGACCCTGATTTAGGTTTAGATCTCATCCATTCTCTATGTGAAATCTTGGTCTTTGACAACAGAATCAAGTCTTCCCGCCATTGTTAAAACATAAGGTTGGCCTATTCTGTTTCCCTAGAAAGTCAGATCATGAGGCTGCATATCCATACTCTTCGGTCATGTTTCTTCATTTTCATGCCACTGCTTGAGGTATCAAAGCATTTCTTTTGTTTTTCTTTTTGTTAGTCGCTACATTTATGCTGATCCTCTCCATTGCAACATGACATACCTGTTTATCAGGTTATTGAAGGATGATTTAAAAGAGTATACATATGCAGCACGCCTCTCAGGTTTGAGCTATGGCATTGCATCAGGAATGAATGCAATACTTGTAAGTAAAATGAAAACCAAAGAAAAGGCACCACACCGTTTAAGCATTATGTTGAGCTTGGGAAAACTATTAACTTCTGCATTTTTAAACAAGAAGGTTGATGGTTTTTTCCTTGCACCCTTTTAGTGATTGAAGAACTCAAATTAGTATTAGTTCCACTAATGAATGGTTTAGTAGAGTTTAGTGCAACTTGTGAACATGTATGTGTGCTACATTTATCTGCATGCTCCTCTGCTTGAAATATTTAACATATTAATTCTGAAAGCATGTTGTTCTTTCCATGTGCTTGAGCATATTAACATCTGTAAGTGAAAAATATCCGTAGTTATTGTTGTGGTGCTTGAATTTTACTCCTATGTAAGCTTCATTTATTTTTGCTGACAGCAGTAGAAAGCTTCTGTGTTCAAGTACATTTGATGTTTTCATCTAGTTTATTTGTAGCATGCACCATTAACTACTTTTAAGTGTGTTTTAATACAAGCATTATTATAAACATCCCAAGAAATAACTAGATCCTTGCTCCTGAAACTATTTCTGATGTGTTTCCGAACCTTTATCTCATTTCCAAATTAACATCCCTTGAATGGCACACATTCATCTTCACTTTTCTTGAAAAAATTCTGTATGTTTTAGTAACAACTGCAGTGAGAGCATGTGCTGTGTACTCCTCTTTATAAACTCTTATACAAAAGGTTTTAGGGTTTTAAAATTGTATTTTGCAGTGCTTTTCTTTACACAAGTAAATTTTCTGGTAGCTTTTATTTAATGTTATAAGAGTGTATGTAACTAACCATTTCCAGAGTCTAGGGAAATTTGAAGCTCAGAGATCAAAATAAACTCCAAATAGAAAAGTAATAATCTGTTTATTTTTTGCTATTGAACTTTAGTAGCATATTACCATTAAAATAAATAATTTTTAACTTGTGACAAAATGAGCTTTCTACTAAGTTGTCACGCCGTTCCCATGGTCCGTGATGTGCTCACCATGGTCAGTGATGACCATCTCTCCTGGTAAGGTTCTTGCCTGTCATTCTGTATGAGGCAAAGGCTCGCATAGACCTTCCACGTGCAATGCATCCTCTGCTGCTGTGGATGCCACCAGATGGAAATACAATAATAGGCGTCCCCTGCTTTTCGAATGTTATGCTTTCAGAGATCATTAGAGTATACTGTCTCAAGCAGAATCCTGATAGTACAGACAGTGGGTCCTCACTGTGCATCATTGGCTTTTGATACATCAGCAGAATTTACCAAACAGGCATCCGTGTGGCTCCTGTTTGGGCAACATTGAATGACAAACATGGCAAAAGGCCACAAGAATATATACACACACGCGCACAAAATTAAAGCTGCCTGATTCTCCAAAAATGATTTTTTAAATACTTAAATATAAACAATTTGGGGACATACCTAACAGTTGGCTAGATAATACTACCTGTGATTTTTAACCTTCTTATCACAGCTATAAAAACCTTAAGCCTACTATTCCTTAGAAATTGTTTTTGAAGATTACACTTGAAACACATTCTGTAATGAATTTTGATTTAATGAGAACTAGAATGTCAGTAATGTGATATGTTCTGTTTTAGTTTGACATCAGGTGAGTTTTCCTACTGTTGACTTTGATTAGGAACACCAAAATTAGGCTTTGGGATTAATAGTAAATAAAGATGGTTAATGTTCTCTTCCTAAGTGTTAAACTATTTGAGAAGATCAATTAATTGACTTTACTTCATTTTTATTTTAATATGCCAGGCTTTGGAGTTTTCTAAATATTTCAAATCAAGCTTACTGTGTTTATTTGGAAGTTTTTTTGTGATGTTTTTAGACTTCTAATAACCTGAACTCTTTTTGTAGCTGTCAGTAAAAGGTTATAATGACAAGCAGCCGATTTTGCTAAAGAAGATTATTGAGAAAATGGCTACTTTTGAGATTGATGAAAAAAGATTTGAAATTATCAAAGAAGCAGTAAGTGTTCTGAACTCATTTTTGTAATTTTGCCACATTATGAACATTTTTAAGAAAAAGGAGAGGGTGGCTGGGTGGTTCAGTAGGCTGAGTGTCAGACTCTTGATTTCAACTCAGGTCATCGTCCCACGGTCATGGGATCGAGCCCCACATCGGGCTCTGCAGCGAGCATGGAGCCTGCTTAAGAGTCTTTCTGTCTTGGGGCGCCTGGGTGGCTCAGTCAGTTAAGCATCTGACTTCAGCTCAGGTCATGATCTCATGGTTCGTGGGTTCGAGCCCCGTGTCGGGCTATGTGCTGACAGCCAGCTCAGAGCCTGGAGCTTGCTTCAGATTCTGTGTCTCCCTCTCTCTCTGACCCTCCCCTACTCACACTGTCTCTCTCTCTCTCTCTCAGAAATAAATAAAACTTTAAAAAATATATTTCAAAAAGAGTCTGTCTCTCCACCTGCCCCTCTCCCCCCTCTTCCTATAAAAAAAAGCAAAGAGGAGGAGAAGCACTGCTAACCATGTGCCAGCCCTCTCACCCTGTCTTTGCTAAAGCCTGTGCTCTACCCAGAAAGAAAGCCTGGGAGACTCAGGGACACCTGACTCCCTGAGCGGTCAGCAGGAAAATTGCAGCGCTGACTTTCAGAGAGAAACCTGAGGTAGACCTAGTGGATGTAAAAGACCCCTTGAAAGTTTCATCCAACCTCTACTTCAGAAGAACACATGGCTCTGCTGGCTAAGGGCTGCCTGTCATGAGGACCTTGTCACATTAGGGCAGACTCTTTAGGCTTGATGTGTCTTCTACTTAAACTTGACTCGCAGTCAGCCTGATAACAGAAATAAGGGATGGATGGCTATTTTATTTATTTTTTATTTTTTTATTTTTTTTTAATTTTTATTTTAAATGTTTTATTTATTTCTAAGAGAGAGAGAGAGAGACAGCGTGAACAGGGGAGGGTCAGAGAGAGAGGGAGTCACAGACTGAAACAGGCTCCAGGCTCTGAGCTGGCAGTCAGCACAGAGCCCGACGCGGGGCTCGAACCCACGAACCGCGAGATCATGACCTGAGCTAAAGTCGGACGCTTAACCGACTAAGCCACCCAGGCGCCCCGATGGATGGCTATTTTAAAAGCCAAACTGTGACTTTAATTGTACACCCTCCAAAAAATTAATTTTCAAATGTGGTTTTCGGACGAAAATCCAATATTTTATATATGTAAGAGGACATGTTGCTTGCTTATGGAGACTTTTGGAATGGCCTTATGGTACAGAATCAAAGGATACCAAGAGCTGGAGACCCCGAATACTGGGGAGGACTCCCTGAGGGAGAAGAGATGTCCCATAGTGAAGACACTAAGGATATAAGGCAGATGCTGGGGATCAAGCAGCAGCCTGGACAGAGGAACAACATGCCCTTTAATTTAAGGATCAGAGAGGAGTCAGCCCCATTTAAATTACCTCACTTCAAGGCGCGCCTGGGTGGCTCAGTCAGCTGGGTGTCGGTCTTCGGCTCAGGTCATGATCTCGCAGTCCATGGGTTTGAGCCCCGCATCCGGCTCTCTGCTATCAGCATGGAGCCTGCTTCAGATCTTCTGTCTCCTTCTCCCTGCCCCTCCCCCACTCTCTGTCTCTGTCTCTCTCTCTCTCAAAAATAAGTAATTAGAAATTTATTAAATTTATTAAATTAGAAATTTATTAAAAAATAGAAAATAAATTATCTCACTTCAAAAAGGAGAAAGAAGCAGATATTCCTGCATCCCAGTAACATGATTTATACACAATGAAGTTTGATTATAGTTGATCTTTTTAAGTGATTTGAAAAGGACTTCTAAAACAAACTCGTGTCTCTCTTTACTAGTACATGCGCTCTCTCAACAATTTCCGAGCTGAGCAGCCTCACCAGCACGCCATGTACTACCTCCGCTTGCTGATGACTGAAGTGGCCTGGACTAAAGATGAGTTAAAAGAAGCCCTGGATGGTGAGGCTCTTTTTCTACTTATAACCCTTTCATTTTGATCTATCTTGATATCTAGTGTTTATGCTTTCTAATAACTTGTAGTTTTATTAAAGCCAGCTGTGCATCCTTTTTTTTTTTTTTTAATATAAAACCAGTGGTGGCCTTTGAAGTGGTTTTCATATTCAGGCAGTTTAGCCACATTTGCTGCTTTCAGCCTGGACCCATAGCAGTTAGTTATTACTGTTCATAGATTTCTGCAGATGACTGAAGGGACCATAATATTTACCTTGTTAATATTGGAGTTTTCAGAAGAGTAAAAAAGGGCTGAGCTTGAAAGTCTTGTCACATAGGAAGAGTGCTCAGGCATCTTTAGATCTGTTCAGTTAAAAACTGGAAACTGTGGGGCGCCTGAGTGGTTCAGTTGGTTAAGCATATGACTTCAGCTCAGGTCATGATCTCACAGTTTGTGGGTTCAAGCCTCGCATCAGGCTCTGTGCTGACAGCTCAGAGCCTGGAGCCTGCCTTGGATTCTGTCTCCCTCTCTCTCTGCCCCTCCCCCCTCTTAGTCTGTCTCTCTCAAAAATAAACAAACATTAAAAAAATAATAATAGGGGCGCCTGGGTGGCTCAGTCTTCAGCTCAGGTCATGATCTCAGGGTTCGTGGGTTCAAGCCCTGCGTCGGACTCTGTGCTGACAGCTAGCTCAGAGCCTAGAGCCTGTTTTGGATTCTTTATCTCCCTTTCTCTCTGACCCTCCCCTGCTCACGCTGTCTCTCTCTCTCAGAAATAAATTAAAAACATTAAAAAAATTTTTTTAAATAATAATTAAAAAACCTGGAAAATGTGTAAAGCTTGAAGAATCATCCTTTGTTGCCTTTTTTCTAAAATCATAAATCTAGTTTTCAGAGGCTTTGCTTGAATGTCCTAAATTCCTTGAGGGCAATGATTATGCCTTCTTTTTACCCTCTTTATTTAATATCTAGTGTATTACTGTGTCTTCAACATGTGTCTAATGAATGCCTATTGAATGGAATCAAATTACTTTAAGATTGTTTTATTAGAAAGAATGTAGACTGATAATACCCTTTATTGCTTTATCTTTTTCATGTCTCAGCATTGCTTTCCAATTGTTCTTTTTTCCCGAATACCAGCAATAAGAGAAAAGAATACTGTTGAGTTCTTAACGACCTTTTATGAAAAGTCCTTACTTATACTTATTATGTAACTATAATACATCCGATGTCTTCAGTGACAAATCAAGAGCAAAGTATTGACAATCATTATTTTATTGGTTGCCTCAGGTCTTGGATAGGCATATAGATCATAAAATTCATTAACTAGAACTGATCCATTTTTAATCTGGACAGTTAATATACTTTTCTTTGCAAAATGTTTGAGTCATGTCTAGTAATAGGGAGAATTTTACCTTTAAAAAAAAAACCCACATAATTGATTTAAGGTCTATTTAAAAAAAACCTGAACCTGCATTTAGCATAATCAAAAAGCAAAAGAATTGAGTTTTTCCTCCTTTGTCAAGTTCTGGGTCAGATGGTAGGTACATTGTAAGCACAATAGGCTCTGAAGTATATCATAGGTATGTGAAACCTAACCTAACCTGTGTTTTATAAAGGGAAGGCACTGTTTTGGTTGACAGTCTCCATTCAGATAAGTCCTCATTCTGTTTCAGTATGTGTATAACTCACAGTGATCGAGTACTGCTGATGTGGCTTAGTGCGAAGACAGTTCAGTGACAGCTCTCCGGGTGCCAGGGTAGCAGGAACCTCAGAGTTCAGTGGGTCCAGCAGCTTTTACTGACTGCCTGCTGCACACCAGGCCCTAGACTTCAGGGGCTTGAGATAAAAAATGAACACTTGGATGGGGTTTCATGGATCAAGGAGTTGCAGTCTAGTGGCAAAGCATAAATGTATACAGATCATTTCAGGGTAGGCAGAAAGAGTAAGTGTTGTGGTCTGGAGAACAAGTATGCACTTCAGAATTAGACCAGCAGTCAACTACAGCTGTACAGCGTACTAGCATGACACCTTTGGGCAAGAAATTTAAATGATCTTCACTTCAGTTTTCTCACCTTTAAAACAGGGATAGTAGTACATGCTTTATAAGATAACATGTATGAAATAATAGACCCATAGTAATAACTTGTTAATTCCCTTCCTATATCTCTCTTTGAATTTCAGTCTCTGTTTTTAGCATCCATTGTGGCAGTTATTAGTATGATGTCTAATGGAGAAGGGACAGCTCCTTCTTATTGAAGAATTAAATCAATACATGTAAAAGGAATGAGGGGAACAGAAAATCACTATTGTGATGCCATAATAGTAATTGATACAGGCAGTATGCACCATTGGAGGCTAAATTAGTGAGTAAGGGAAAACAGGGCATTTGTATAGTCTCAAAGTATATTTTCCCAAAAATAAATATTTATTAATTACAGTGAGAAAAGTAGGCATTGATGGGCAGGTGGCATTACCTAATTGCTTGTACGTACATGAGTTACTCTATTTTAACTGAAAGATGAAAATAGTCTACTTACAGTAAAGACATCTGGTAGACGCCACCTTAACCACGTGATTAGTGTTCACATCACCAGTACGACAACATATCAACATCATGTACTGCAGATGTGATGCATTCCTAGTAGTTGAATAGTTAAGCTCAGTTTAATCATGGGAAAAACACTGGACAAACTCAAATGGCACTCTGTAAAGTAATTGAACAGTGTTCTTCAAAAATCTTAAGATTATAGGAGTGCTCAGCTCAGGTCATCATCTCATGGTTCATGAGTTCAGGCCCCACATTGGGCTCTCCGCTGTCGGTGCAGAGCCTGCTTCAGATCCTCTGTCCGCCTCTTTCTCTGCACCTCCCCCACTCATACTCTCTCTCTCTTCTTCTCTCAAAAATAAAAATAAATAAAAACTTAAAAGAAATTCTTTTAATCTTAAGATCATAAAAGATAAGGAAAAATAGGAGCTGTTATAGATTAGAGGAAACATAGGCACTGAGGACACATGACAACTAAATGCAAGGTGGAATCATGGATTATATCATGGAACAGAAAAAGAGTATTAGGAGAAACTGAAATCAAGTAAGGATTACATTAGTTAATAGTAATAGAGCAGTGTTAATTTCTTAGTTTTGATCACTGTATGGAGGTTATGAAAGATACTAACATTAGGGGAAACTGGGTAAAAAGGTATACAGAACTCTCTGCTGTTTTTGTAACTGTTCTGTAAGTCTTAAATTAGCTCAGAATGTTGTTTCTTTTAACCTCATAGGAGAGCTCACTGTTTTTTATACCTTTACAGATGTCACCCTTCCTCGCCTTAAGGCCTTCATACCTCAACTCCTGTCACGGCTGCACATTGAAGCCCTTCTCCATGGAAACATAACAAAGCAGGTGGGTGGTTGAGGTTTTAGTGGTCTTTTATGGAGCAGTGTAAGAGATTTTTCTTTACCCTGGCCTCAGAGTTTTCCCCACCGCAGTGTGATTATAAGCACATTAGTGTTGAACCAACCTTCTCTGCTCTGTGGAGGAAGACAGGAGAGGGTATAGGGGACGAGAATGATGGTGGTTAACTATGGACCGACTTTCATGACTGCCTGTTCTGCTCTCACCTGCCTTCTGCACTTAGAGGAGGACATAGAAATAATTATCCCTGCCCTTTGTAGGACAGCAAGACTGTGTAGCGGATAAGCGCACATGGTATAGAATCAGCCTGGGTTTCAATCCTGACTCTGCCACATACTAGCTACTTTTTCTTCTGAAAAGGTGTTAACCTCTCAGTACTCAGTTTTCTTATCTGTAAATTAGAGTTTAAAGATTAAATGAAATGGCACATGCCATTTAGCACATAGAGAGCTCTCTAGAATTCCCATTCTGGAACTCTGGCAGCCTCTCTCACACTTTCTCTACCACTCTGCTATACTGCCTCCAAAATAGTGTGCCCAAGGTCAGATGCTAGTAAGTGGCAGAGACAGGATTTTTTTTTACTAAGGTCAGTTTTATTTATTAAAAAGCCCATCCTCACTCACTTATTTTGCTTTCCTATAACCACAAGTATCTGTGGTCAAGGTCATCACTTGGGACGAACTTTCCATCACCAGTGCCTCTACAGCTTTGGCAGTACCTTTTCCCACAGCATTGGGATCATTGTTGATGCTGGTCTTGGTCTCTTTTTCTTCACCTCTCCCATATCAAGTGTATTGCCAATTGACAAATTCGATTTTTATCCACTTGAATTGGACCAAATGTATTTAGGGTTTAAAAGTCCATTTTTATGATAAACTAGTTTATTTCACAAGCGTGTTGTTTTCACATTGCACTGGCCTTCATCCAGCATGCTATTTTTATTTTCACAGACAAGATACATTTGTGGTTTTGTATTGTGCTGTTCCCTGTCCTTTTTACAGGCTGCACTAGGAATTATGCAGATGGTCGAAGACACCCTTATTGAACATGCTCACACGAAACCTCTCCTTCCAAGTCAGCTGGTTCGGTATAGAGAAGTTCAGCTCCCTGACAGTAAGTTGGAATGTTTTAACTTTGGTAATGGACTACTTTGACATAATGTTGTGGGCAATTATAGATGGGTTGAAGTCACCTGGATGATAACACATAGTTTTATGGCAAAGAACTACTGGGATCCTTTACTGTTTATAGAAGTATGGTTAAAGATAGGTAATTCTCGGGGTGCCTGGGTGGCTCATTCGGGTAAGCATCCAACTTCAGCTCAGGTCATGATCTCACAGTTTGTAGGTTCAAGCCCTGCATTGGGCTCTGTGCTGACAGCTCAGAGCCTGGAGCCTGCTTCAAATCCTCTGTCTTCTCTCTGCCCCTCCCCTTCTCATGCTCTGTCTCTCTCTGTTTCGTAATAATAAACACATGTTAAAAATTTAAAAAAAAAAAAAAAAAAAGGTAATTCTGCCAAAAATTGTCTGTAGGAAGCCCAAAAAGGTGAAATTGGAGGTAGGTGATTATTTTGATGAGAATGACGTTACAACTGACTGGTAATTGGATGTAGAAGAATTAGGAAGTAAAAAAATTACAAAGCTAAAGAAATGTTGACTCTGGGGCACCTGGGTGGCTCAGTTGGTTAAGCGTCCGACTTTGGCTTAGGTCATGATCTCACAGTTCGTGGATTCAAGCCTCGCATTGGGCTCTGTGCTGACATCTAGCTCAGAGCCTGGAGCCTGTTTCGGATTCTGTGTCTCCCCCTCTCTCTGACCCTCCCCTGGTGTCTCTCTCTCTCTCTCAGAAAGAAATAAAACATTAAAAAAAGTTGACTCTGAAGCATGAAATAAAATCTCTTTATGAAAAATGGAAACTCGAATCATAATACTGAATTGAAAATCCATAGAAGTCTTCAGCAGAATTAGTTTTAGGAAACTCACAGGTGCAGATAACAGCATATATTTATTACATGCATATTTTATAAGAAATTAGCATAAAAGAATGGATAATAATTAATATATTGCAGTTTGTAGTGTACTAAACTTTTGTATTAAACATGATTTCTTTTGATTAAGTATTACTTTCAGTTATTGTTCAAAATTATGTAGTGGGTATTAAATTAGACTTGGGATGAGAAACATTGACTTTTTTGTGTGTACTCTTTTGTTCTTGTTTTTAGCTGAACTTGATTGCTGGCTGCTCCTCACACATGCATGGTCTGTGCCCCCACTACCACTATTTTATCCTCCTGAAGTAGTGCTCCCTTTCCTTCGCTCTCTCCCTTATGGACATCTATCCCCTATTCATCCTTCCAGATCCATTTTATAAGCCACTTCTTCCACTAGGCTTTTTCTGAAACTCCAGGCTAGAAGTAGTTCCCTCCTCTTCTGACCTCCCAGCACAGTACTTCTGAATCTTTCCTTCTCGAAGCTACTGAGTGTGCTCATTTTAGCAGCACATACACCAAGCTACTGAGCACTTCTTGCATTGGGATTGAAGTACATTTCCATCTCTATTGTTAGACTGTACATTTCTTAAGGTTGGGGGCTGTGTCTGATTCCTTTGAGAAGCTGTTAAAGGTACTTACTTGAGCATGGTGTTACCTCAGGGTATTATTGTTGAATGCTCAAACATACCTTGAGCACAGCTCTGTTCTTCTGCACCGCCAGTCATCACAGACCTGGTAATGGTCATTTCAAACTTATGCTGGTTTGTTCCTCTCTCACCACAGCATGGCAGAGAGGTGCAGTCAGGATTCGCCATTCAGAAACCGTAGCACTTGGGCGTTGGACAAAGTGGGACCAGTCCAGAGACAGAATTTCAAAGTGAAATCTGTCTTTCACACCTCTTTTATTTTTTTTTAAGTTTTTGCTTTCTTAAAGTTTTGTTTATTCATTTTGAGAGAGAGCATGAGTAGGGGAGGTGCAGAAGGAGGGAGAGAGAATCCCAAGCAGGGCTCTGCACTGTCCGTGCAGAGCCCTCTGCAGGGCTCAAACTCACAAACCGTGAGATCATGACCTGAACTGAAATCAGGAATAGGATGCTTAACTGACTGAGCCATCCAGGCACCTTTCACACCTCTTTTTATTACACTTCCTGCTTTCTCTCTCCTCTCTTAGGGCTTTACCTCTTTTGCCCTCCAAGTGCCCTCACAAATTGCCCCATCCTCAAAAATAACTCCATTTACATCCCATTCTCCAAATGTTAGGTGTTAGGAAAGCATTCTAAGCCAGATGTGAATGTCTTACACAGTCCTTCACTTAACTCTCTATGAGACAATATTTGTAGTTTAAAAGGAAATGTTTAGACATTGAGAAGGAGTTATTTGGGGATATATATGAAAAGGATAGAAGTTGAGAGGGGTGGTTTCAGTAGCCTTATTGACCATGTTCCCCTTTCTCTTCTGATAAGAAGTGACTTAGTGCCACCAGTATATGATTAGAAAGTTTGACTGTTGGTCAGATTTATCTGGTCAGAAAAATGAAATAGGTGAACTACAACTGCAGACTTGTCTGCCCCCCTTCACTGTTGATGTCTAAATTACCATCTGTGAGAGTGAGCAAACACATCATTACTATTCTGAGAAACCTTATTTGCAGATCTTATACTAAATACTAAACACAATATATGCTTAGTCACATTTATTCCTCATGAAGTTATCAAATCATTTTTTTTATAAATAGTTTATTGTCAAGTTGGTTTCCATATAACACCCAGTGCTCATCCCCACAAGTGCCCTCCTCCATGCCCATCAGCCTCCTTCCCCCCACACCCATCAGTCCTCAGTTTGTTCTCAGCATTCAAGAGTCTCTCATGGTTTGCCTCTCTCCCTCTCCCCCACTATTTCCCCCCTTTGTCTCCCCCACGGTCCTCTGTTAAGTTCCTCCTCATCCTCCTATACGTGCAAACATATGGTATTTGTCCTTCTCTGCCTGACTTATTTCGCTCAGCATAACACCCTCAAGTTCCATCCATGTTGCTACCCATGGCCAGATTTCATTCTTTCTCATTGCCATGTAGTATTCCATCGTATAGATAATCCACATCTTGATCCATTCATCCGTTGATGGACACTTAGG